>NC_084985.1:13675212-13842712 GCF_963691925.1 Scomber scombrus
TTTGAACTTGATCGGGCGAACGCTGTGGGAGGAGTTAATTTTAGGCGGGAAAAATCAAAACCCAAATGGCCGACTTCCTGTTAGGTTGAGGTCATGAGGTCAAGAGGCTTTTTTGCATATGTGGGTATAATACATATGTGTACCGAATTTTGTGAGCATAGGACAAAGTTAGCAAAATTCCCTATGGCAATTTTTGGACTTTGTAGGGGGCGCTATTCCGCCATTCTGCGTCGACCATGTGCGACCACCCAAAAATATCGAATTTCGGATGAGGCCGGACGTCCGTGCAAAAGTATAAGCATTTTCGCATTTGGGAAAGGGGCGAAATTGGGGCATGAAATGTCGGAAGAATAATAATAATAATAATAATAATAATAAACATTACAATTTCAATAGGGCTTTCGCCAGGCGACTTGCAGTCGCCGCTCGGGCCCTAATAATAAACATTACAATTTCAATAGGGCTTTCGCCAGGCGACTTGCAGTCGCCGCTCGGGCCCTAATAATAAACATTACAATTTCAATAGGGCTTTCGCCAGGCGACTTGCAGTCGCCGCTCGGGCCCTAATAATAATAAACATTACAATTTCAATATAGCATTTTTCCCCGGGGGTCTTCCATACCACATGAGTACTTGATTACTTGATTACTTTGGGGTCACTTGTACTTTGGGGTCACTTGCACGTTGGGGCATGAACGAATTTCAATAGGGCTTTCGCCAGGCGACTTGCAGTCGCCGCTCGGGCCCTAATAATAAACACCAGGGATAAAAGCTAGAACATAAAACGAAAGATCTCTGATGTACAGAGGAGCAAGGTCATTTAAAGTTTTATAAACATGTATATTTCAGCATCTGTCCGAGTTTTTAAAAAAGTCTGACTTTGGAGATATATTTAAGATGAAGCAGGGAAATTTTAATGACCTTGTTAAAATGAGAATAAAAATTTAAATCAGTCTAAAATCACTCCCCAGTTTGTGATGTGTGTTTAATCTGTTTGCAACCAACAAGCACTGAGTGCAGTTTTTCTCTTGCTGCTTGGGGTCCTATCATTGACAGATAACGTATGTGTCTGTGCGCATACATACAGTATAAACAGCTATGAGATTGCAGTGTGTATGTGTGTGTGTGTGTGTGTGTGTGTGTGTGTGTGTGTGTGTGTGTGTGTGTGTGTGTGTGTGTGTGTGTGTGTGTGTGTGTGTGTGTGTGTGTGTGTGTGTGGGTGTGTGTGTGTGTCGGTGCATGAATATCAATCTGTGTGTTATGATTGTAAACAAATATGCAAGCCTGCATCTTCCCTACAACCCATATCATCAGGACTCGGGCTAGGTTCCTGAAAACTATGCAAATCATTTTTGTTCCGAAAATATGGTAATGAGGCTTGGGCACCAAATTAATTAGACCTCCAACGTTCTACAGAGACTTTACAAACTCTTCCAGCCGTCAAACTGTGTGAAGTGTGATTATGAGATAATTTGCATATTAGTCCTATTAAGGGACATTAGCGGAGCCTCTTGGTCATATTAGACCAAAGAAACGGGTGTTTACTTGTTACATTAATGAGGGACGTGAAAGGTCAACAGGTTAACAACCCACTGTGACTGTTACAGGAGGGGCAGGAGGACGAATTCATGAATGACTAATTTAGGCTTCAGCAAAAAAGTGTTGTGAGACAATGGGCTGGCAGACATAACTTTGTCACAGGATGTCCTGTATTAATAGCTCAGCCTTAATGCACATTGTTACTATGGCAACTGGATTGCAAGTAAGGCACAGCAGGGCAAAATGAAGTGCATTTATGGATATTTAGAAAGAGCAGGGAGAGAATTTTAAAGCTGAACTTAATCAATACAGGTGTATGAACAAAGGGTAAAATGAAAGAGAATGACTGCATCACCTGACTG
Organism: Scomber scombrus; assembly: GCF_963691925.1. Classification (NCBI taxonomy): domain Eukaryota; kingdom Metazoa; phylum Chordata; class Actinopteri; order Scombriformes; family Scombridae; genus Scomber; species Scomber scombrus. The sequence continues at coordinate 13,677,114 of NC_084985.1, forward strand.
CAGTTGCCCTCACGTTTCTTCTGATTTTACTGCTCAGAACTTTTACTTTGGTTGTCTGATACTCTGATACTACCTGTCCAGGACCAAACAGCAGAGAGACAAAGTTAGAAACCAGCTGGTGAGCAGAGTCGTACATTATGTTATTATCTGAAAAGTCAGATATTTCCCTCAGGAGTTGGTGAATACCAAAAGCTAAAAGAGTGCATTCAGTAGAGTGCAAAAATATTAGACTAAAGGGTCCAATAGCATGTGAGATAAGCTGTGGACAATTACAGTCTTGGACACACACACACACGGACACATGCACAAGCACAACCAAATGCATGATCCCATCCAGGCTTACACCTAGCAGAGATTTTTTTAAAAAGAGCTCAACAATATTGGACTAACATTCATCAGGTGGACAGAAACACGTCTCCAAATGAATGATAATTCTGCTCCGTATCAGCTAGATGTGTAAAATGCAAAAAGAAACAGCTTTTACTAGTACATCCAGCAGAAACAGACACACACTATCTGACAATCTCTATTATTCATTCTCTTTTTACTACTGATTTGGTCTCTTCCCACTTCTAAGAAAACTATCTGGGTCTAAGGCTTTCGAGCTCTTTGTCTTTCTTCACTATCTGCAGTCACTTGCTTTGTCTGTCTGCTGCTCAGTAATGGGAAAATGTGGGGAGAGGCCTTCATGACTCCACTTGGTTCCTAATAACCTGACAAGGGACCCGAGAGCCAGGTCCAAATTGTATACAGTTGAGCTGGGTTGGCTCCAACTGTATTGCTTCATGGCTCATGTCTGTGTCTCAGGTGTCTCAGATTCATGTTTCAGGTCTGTGTGTCTATATGAAGTATATAAAACCCAAATGGATCCAAGAACTGTCAGCTCTCATCACATAATGCATCATGATCACCACAGTGGAAAGATACATTTACTGACACAAGAGGAAGAGTGTAAACTGTGAAGAACAGGAAAAGCAACATGCTTTGCTACTCTTTACAAATGCCGCTGTTTGTTAATTGGTGGTGCGTTACGCTGCTGCCCGTGTTGGGTCTGTTTAGGTCTGTTTTGGATCAGGTCTAATTATCCTCAAGTCCCATTCAGATCAGGGCTCTTTTTCTTTTGTGAAAAAGTATTTATGCAGTTCGAGTTCAGGGAGGTTTTCCACAGGTTCATTTTGAATAGTACAAAGACCTAATAGTGGGATCAGGAAAACAGTTTTGCTGCCTTTTTAGGATTAATGAGAGGCTGAGACTGAGCCACACAAATGTGTGGGCTGCAAAACCAAAACAATAGGTTACAAGAGGCAAACCTTTTATATTATTTATTTAACCATTGTTTAACCATCCTTTTTTTTGCAAGTGGGACCAGGCCAGGATGGCAGCATTAAAGGACAATACATCATAAGGCAAACAGAAAAAAACAATACTACAAAACAAACTGAAACAATTTAGCTGTAGTTTGGTGGATTTCAGGACTTCATAAAGTCATGCAGTTCAATATTAATATCATAATATTGATTAATGCAGGTTTCAGGCTGTAACATTAAAGCGCCCTTGAGCATTTTAATGACCCCACAGCTCATCCAGAGAAGCAGCTGTGTAATGTCTTTTTACAGTGCAGAAGTTACTGAGCTGTGTGAATGAAAAGCAAAGCAGCACTTATGAAGAGGTTGGACTCTCAGTAAACAGCCCCCGGCTAAATAAAGGAATCACTGATACTGATTAGTATTCAGATATTCTTCTTAACAGGCTTGGCTTATCGCACGTCTCTGTGTCATTATGTTCACCAGCTCCACTCGCTGTCTGTCATTTAGCAAGTTTCAGGTCAGTGGGCTCCGAGCAGGCTTTCAGCGGTGCGCCCTCGTTCAAATTATAGACAGGAAATGTAGACAGGAATGATAACCAGTAACAGAGCAAACAACATGTACTCATTTCTGTGTGTTTGTTTGTGTGTGTGCGTGTGCGTTATTGTGTATGCATTTATAAGTGTGGAAAAGAGCATTAATTAATTATGCTTTTCTGTAATCTGTTTCGAGTGTGAATGAACTCTTTTATGTGTGTATGTGTGTGTGTGTGTGTGTGTGTGTGTGTGTGTGTGTGTGTGTGTGTGTGTGTGTGTGTGTGTGTGTCTGTGTGTGTGTGTCTGTGTGTGTGTCTGTGTGTGTGCTGGGAGGTTTATCAGGTCTAAGCATAATGCTTTTGTGTTTTGGGGAGTATAAAATGAATCATTACTACTACATGATTCATTGCTGAAGTCGACCATTACCGCTACTTCAGGGCCTGAACTTTTACAGCTGAATAAGTAAAAATGGATTCAGGCTTTTCTTCAGGGGTCTAATCTTTGAACTTGTGTTTTTGCTATGGTTCACTTGAATGGGCATTTTTAATAAACACAGAGGGTAGTTTCTTCCCCTTTTGACAAAACTGTTAAAGTAACTAATGTGAGGACAAGAGGAGTAATAAGAGGAAGTTGTTGTGTTTTGTTTCTTAGTGATTTAAGTGTCACTACACCAGAGGCTTCTGGTTTGACAGTAAACTGCCTCAATAAATGCCGACATGTTTATTTCATTCAGGCAATGACTGAATCCCATGTGAGCTTTGTATGTTTTATGTGTTACTGATGTGGGCTTTTTAAGAATATTAAGAAAACTGTTGGCGCAGCCATCTTATGTGGAATAAATAACTTAACTTCACATTTTAACGGAGGGAAAATCACGCTGCTCACATCAGTCACCAGGTAACTGGGAAGAGTGCCGGGTTTATTCACACATGCGCATCAATAAACAAAACACTGTGTCTTACATATGACATATGAGATTACATGCCAACAAAAATAATAGAAAATTTGACTTGTACATTGGTACCAGTGTCTGCCAAATAGCAAACCAATGTATACTACATTGTGTTCATGTCAACTGTTCTTTATTTGGAAGGGGTTGCAGTACATCATGTCATGTGTGAATGGGAGTAGGGTTTGAAATTCAAGGAAATCTGTACTGCCAATTTCCCACCTATAGTAACATTTAAGGGAAAATGCCAGAACGGCTGTGTTGTGAATGAATGCGGTATAATTGCAGGAACAAGCATGTAAAGGGTTACAGCTGTCAAATATGCTTTCACGTGGAGCAAACAAACCAATCACAAAACTCCTGATGACGTATTTGAATTTCGTGACTTGTTTACAAAAGCTTTCCTGAGTGATTTGTGTATCAAACTTGTTGAATATTAAATACATTACAAGAAGATTGGCACCAGACAAAGACAGCTCCTCACCCGCTATGTTCCTGAAAATAACAAGAGACATCTCCTGCCGCTTACATGTACATCTGGCCTTGCCCCATCTCCTGATTCTGTTGAGTTTTATGGCAGTTGGCATCCATAAGTGTTGCATTACCGCCATTTGCTAGAGAGCAAAAATGTTCCTAAATGTGGCTGCATGTGTGAAAAGTGAAAATCACTAACGGCACCTGAAAGGTTATCCTCATAATTTACTTGGAACTGTGTGCAATAGAGGCTTTACTTAATGATAATTTTCCTATACTGTATTATATATATTGTAAGACATATTTGTTGCAAGGTATTTTGGCCACTGAGTGAGAGAGAAATATCACAAGTTACTGTATATTTATTTCAAAATAACATGGGCTGGAGGATTAGATAAAATGACTTTTATATAAGCAAAAATCACTGTAAAGTGACTAAAACAAACCACATACTTTTTATATTATATGGCTTAAATTATAAATATTATATGAGTCTGTTTTGGATCTTCAACTAAAATATAATCTGAAATAGTTCCGTGTTTATCTTTGATAAAGGTTACTGATATCAGCAGTTTATACTGTACTACTGCTACACATTATTCTGTACAAACGGCTTGAATTTATACGTTTAATGCTACAGCCATCTGACTGAGAGAGCTACAGTATATCTGTCATCTTCAACACATTTACAAGTGTAGTGAGGGACCGCACACATTCATGCATCACTTTTCCATCCAACTTACAGTATATCACTCATCACGCATGAAATTAAAGACTAATGATTCCCTGGAGCGAGACTGGGTCATTTCATAAGCAAAAGACGATGAATACGGATACCAATACAAATATTTGCCTAAAATTGCAAACAGATCAATCAGTCTTGTATGTGTGTGTGTGTGTGTGTGTGTGTGTGTGTGTGTGTGTGTGTGTGTGTGTGTGTGTGTGTGTGTGTGTGTGTGTGTGTGTGTGTGTGTGTGTGTGTGTATGTGTGTGTGTGTGTGTGTGTGTGTGTGTTTTGCTCTGTATGTGTGGTAGCTTGTCCTCACTATGTGTTTGTATCCGTCTCCCAGTAAAGCATGAATGCTCAATCTGTGTTTTAATGACTTAACTGTAATGGTTCCATCGTTTCTCTACCAACAATCAATGCTGGTGTTCCCCAAACACACACACACACACACACACACACGCACACACGCATACACGCATACACGCATACACGCATACACACACACGTCGATTCTACGTTGGTGTTCCTCATTATTTACTTCTGGAGAAGCATGCCAACTGGAAAAGTGACTAAGCAGCTGTGTGTGTGTGTGTGTGTGTGTGTGTGTGTGTGTGTGTGTGTGTGTGTGTGTGTGTGTGTGTGTGTGTGTGTGTGTGCATCTGGGGTGTTTATGTGTGCATGTGCAAGAATTTGTTAAGTAATCTGACTGTGGAATTGAATTATGTCATCATAGAAACAAGGATTAGGTTATCGGATGTTTAAGAATGGTCAATTAGTGTCACTACCGCAACATATGTGAGAGGAAAACGAGGAAGGCAGAGAAGCATGAAGAGCAATGACAGAGAAAGAGAAGTGCCAGTGGGGAAATGAGGGGGGAGAGAAAGGAAAAAAAGAGGAGAAGAAAAAAATATTTATCAAGAATTTATCCTCCAACATCACAAACATTCACTTCACTGCTGTCCATTTTGATCTCTGACCTGCCAAGAGTTGAAAATCGGGAAGAGAATATCATTTTTGAGATCAATACAGAAAAAAAATATCACTTGACTGGATGCCAGGCGTGTACAAGAAGCACGAGTAGCTTGTTGGGGTGATGTCTAAACCAAAAACAAAGCTTACCTCGATTCAAGACAGACACAGAGACAGAGACTGTCATAAAGACAGATTTAAAAGAAGGCAGAGAGAGAGAAAAGAGAAAGTCGAGGAAGAAAACAAGAGAGAACCCAGCGAAGCAGTCATCAGACTTCAAAGCATCCTTTTATCCGATTTGTTTAGACTTTTAAATCGCCAGTCCAGATCCACCAAAACAAAAGATGAAACGATAATCCGATAATTGTTACAATGTTTCACAGAGGGAAAATATTTCAGAATATATTTACGTGTTTATGTGATCGCTGGAGTCAAATGTGCTTAAAGCATGATAAAATGTTTAATTTCTGTTTAAGTTGATTTGTATTTTTTCCTTTTGTTTGTGATATTGCTTGCTTGCTGGTTATAATGGGTGTGTGTGTGTGTGTGTGTGTGTGTGTGTGTGTGTGTGTGTGTGTGTGTGTGTGTGTGTGTGTGTGTGTGTGCGTGTGTGTGTGTGTGTGCGTGTGTGTGTGTGTGTGTGTGTGTGTGTGCGTGCGTGCGTGCGTGTGAGAAAGAAAGCGGGAGTTAATGGAATAAAGACCAATTGTCTACATGTGTGTTTGTGTATACGTCCACAGCTGTATACATGCCTTCCAATCTGACTTCTGGCCATTTTGAAGACAGCGCTATTTGATATGTAGTCTTTCCTGACTTATATTGTATTTTATTTTATATCTGGATTCGTATTTTTCATTCATCATGACTGCAATAAAGTAACCTAAGCTTTAGGTTCTTCAGTGCCAACACCTATGCTGAATGCATTATACAGGCTTGGTGATACCAGCATTTATACCAAAACGCTTTTCATGTCAGTGGAATTGCCACGATCTGTGGATTTGCTCATGGAGGTAAACAGTTTTTTTCACACAAAGACTTTGACTTTGACTCACAAATTGGTGCTGTTGACCAATTTGAAAGCATCTTATTAGTGCTGACATTTCAGGGAACAGAGAGAACCAGAGTCTAATAAGGTATCATATTAGTTAAGACCATGACACATAAGTAGTCTTCACATTACCAAGCTTCCAGCACCATCTACTATACTTCACAATGGCCAAAACAGTTTCAAATCACAATATTTTAGATGTTAGTAATGCCTCTTTTTGGTAAAACTGTTTGCATAGTTACATGAGAGCCTCAACAAGTTATTCTAACCCCTATAAAGGGTTTGTGAAATTACATAAAACCACTAATGAATATTTTTGTATTAGCAGTGTAGTAAATAACTATATTATAAAAGGGATTGGTCATTGTGAGGAACCTACATTATCCCCCGACTCTGCTGTTTCTCTTTTTAGCATCTTTCAGCTCATTTTTTTGGTTTTAAAGCCCACATTCTTACTGTTTTGGTCGCTCTTATCAACCTTGTAGCAGCACCCACTGTACACTGCCTGTCCAGAACCAAGAAAAGTGAAGAAAGTCCTAAGATGAACTATCAAATGCCAGTCTGTCGGTTAATTGTTAAAGAGCCAAACATTCCTCAGAAGTTAGTGGAGACCAAAACAGAGCTAAAATAGAGAATGAATATTGGGTTTATATGCCACAGGGGGCCAGAAACCCAACTCCAAATAAAAGTCTTTGCTAACACATTCACAGTAACCTCTCTATAAGGAGATACTGTTTCAATGCTGTATTTACAGTTTGTTGCACTGCCCCCAAGTGGTCGAAAAAAAATCTATTACTGCAACTTTAAATCCTGGAGCTCCAGTTACGAAAGCACTGATGTCACCAAACTTGCATCATGTTTATTGTTTATGGGGAGAGGTAGTAAGGTTATTTCATGTGTATCTTTACAAAAAATAAACTCTATAAACTAAACTGCCTGTTACATAACTTAAAAAGAATAATTGAGCTCCTTTGATCAATATAAAAATTATTCAAGTCAGCTACTGTCCAGCATGGTGTTCATGAAATTGTTTCTCTAGAAAGAAGTGCCCACACACTGACTGAGTCGATGCTCCCAAAACTCAGTGTTCGGCCACCTTTTATAAAATTCCTTTTGTGTTGGTGCCAGCTGCATCTGCGACAACACCGGGACGTGCATAAACTATGTTGCGGTGTGTGAAGTTGTTACCATGGAGGACTTGTAGAGGATTTTGTTGTCTGTATTCTCATCACTTAGATGGCAAGTTCATTCGTGGGCCAGTCTCCCAAAATCCCTGTGTTTTTTTTAAACAACTGTTAAATTAGTCCATAGCTGCAAGCGCTTGGTTAAAAGTAAACTGATCAATGCAGCCTGTTCTTCTTAACACTGCTCATACATCCTCGTTTAAGTGGAATTGTCCGTTTAGACAATCTGCCCCTCAAAATATCCCAAGGCCATGTAATTTTGCACAAAGTGGACAGGGGCAGCTTTTCCATTCGTCAGGTTAATCACTTGTTGGTGGGGTAATACTGTGCCCAAGAGTGAGAGAGAGAAAGAGAGAAAAAAAGAGGACGGACACAGAAGAAAAACAGGATCGTGTGAGGAAGAGAAAGACAGTGGTGGTGGAAGAAAGAGAAGGCATGTTTGACATATACACTCGGACTATACCTGCTGTATAGCCGAGGGTGGATTACTGAGCAGATCAATAGGAAAACTGCCCCAGGACCTTTGAACACAGAGGTCTCAGCTTGGGCGGAATTGAAGGCAAGACCTCTGGCAGTCAGAGGCCTCTGGGCACAGGGTGAACATTACAAATCTAAAATGTGTTTGTCAATTCAGCTCCTGAATCTGAGTGAATAAATTATAGCATGTTGTGAAATAAGTCAAGAATGGGTTAGGTGCCTGAAGCAGTGGTTCCCAACAGTGAGGGCCAGGTCTCCAAAAGATGAATAAAATGAGAAGAATAAGAGAAGTATATTTTTTCTGTTTTCATGGGAAATACTTAATACCTTTTCTCTTCAGGTCTGTAAAAAAACATTGAAATTAAAAAATATAAGAGGAAAAAAAAATCACTCTTTGGTTGAACTGCTCAAAATTCATGTCCACACTAAGGTCATATAACCAGTAATGAGGGGTAACAATTTTGAGTCACAGGTAGCAGAGCTAAGTCAATAAATTGACCAGGCCAATACATCAGTCGATAACAAGAAATGTACACCTCAGAATAGACAAACCAACAACATTCAGGGGGCCACAGTGACATCCATAAGGGCCTTTAGTGGACATCCAGGAACCTTATTTTTCTGGGAAAGAAGAAAAGGAAAATCCAGAACAGTTAGTCCACCAAAGAGCCCGTTTTTTTTAACTTAAATAGACTATCAACTGATACAGGGTTGTTATATTATTTTTAACTCTTGAAAGTGGATAATGGTGTGGGCCTCAAAAATGTAGTAGAGTATTTACTTTTACTTTTGGCGCGATTTAAAAAATACACCCAAATGACAAAGATAATAAAACATATACAGTGCAGGGAGAGGCAGCACACTCAGTGGGCTTATTTGAAGCTGCCACCTAATAATGGTAAAATTTCACAATGTTACAGTAAACACAAAATTAACATAAAGAAAATAATATAACTACATAAAAGTGATATCAAAGTAATACCAACAACATATATAACAACTATATAATAATTATATAGAAACAGCAGTTAAATGGTATTTTAAGCATCTTTTAAAATAAGAGAGAGATTTAATTCCCTTAAATCTTGATGTTGGCATGTGAAAAATATTAGAAGAATAACTTTCTGAAGATTGACGAGTTGTGAATTTACTTTAAAGCATGTCTTGAACCACTCGGGAATATTTCTTTCGCTTGAATGTATCTTATAAATAAAAACACATATTTGAGAAATATTGATGTCATAAATATTAAGAATCTAAAGTTTCTTAAAATGGAGGAACAGATGAGATGTCTGTCTCTGATCGGGTTGAAATCCTAACTAAATGTTTCTGGAGGGCAAAAATCCTATGGCGAGTAGTGGGAAAAGTACTGGTCCAAACTTTATTACAATATGAGAGACAGGGGTAAATTAAACCAATAATGAAGAGTTAGAGGTCAGTTTGTGGTGAGAAATGGTACACATCAGTCTTTAGTCACAGACCAAAAAAGTTAGGAAACACTGGCTGTGTCTGAAATCACTCCCTATTCACTGTGTAATGCACTACATTTACCCTAGGCCATTTTATATGAGCGTCTCAATGCTGAGTATATAAACATATCCACTATAATGCCCTCAAATATTCCACAATGGACCAAAAAAAAGTGTCCATGACAGGTACACTACTTTGTGCTAACAATCCCACAATGCAATGTTCACCATTTTTAAAGATGTAAAAAATGAACGGCACGTGACTCTACAGTTAATGGTGATGACACAAAATGACCATGATTAGTTAGAGTCAGAAATTTGCTGCTCACTATTGAGTGAACTATTTACTGTCTATTATACAGTGAGTAGTGAATGAGTGAATAGGGGAGTGATTTCAGACACAGCCACTGACTCAGAGCAGTGGTTTTACATCTTTTTACAGCATAAATAAACACAATTTACTGTGGTGGTCTAATATTCATGGTCATTTTACAATGCTGAGGCCTGATTGACTCATGTTCAGACAATCAGAATTTTATGTAGCCGACTGCACTCTTCCTGAATAAAGATACAAGGAATAAGATAAACTATTCAGTTTCTCATTGAGTGCAGACAGATTACCCTCAATTAAATGGGTCAAACTGGCGAGCAGAACATCTTGACACCTCAATTGATTTTTATGGTATAGACTAATCTGAAAAGAAACATCACTGTTTATTATGAGGAATATGTTAGTTTTAACAGAGGAATAGAGTAATAGCTGGAGGAGCTGCGGTGGCCTCTTTACCCCTGAATCCGTCTTTGCCAACACATATATAGTATATATACAAATACACACATACGCATATCCATATACACACTACTGCTTTGGGTTGGCAACAGACACAGAGACATCTTTGTCATTCCTCCCTCTCTCTCCCTCTCTCTCTCTGTGTATATTTCTGTTTATATTCATCCCACTCTTTGAAGTGGTCATAACATTGCGTGTTAGTTTTGATGCTCTAATGAATAGACTGTTTTTATGTGACGCACTGGAAAATGGAAACTATGATTCTCTCTCTTTCTCCTTCACTGTATTTCTCTCACCCGTAGCGCTCCTCTTCTACTCCATTTTCACCCTTTTCTTTTATCTTTATGACCTATCATTGTATTTCTGTTATTCTTCCAGCTAATTATGTCTCTCCAAATATCATCTCCTGCAGCATCTTGCCCTCTGTCTTGTTTTTTTTATCTCTTTAGCCCACTCACTGTTTTTCCCTCCTATTTTGTCCCCTATATCATTATTATCACTTGGCTTTTTATCTTGTATTCATGCAATTTTAGATTTCACGTAGTCTTTCTCATCATGTCCTCAACTTATTTTGTATTTCACTTATTTATTCATGTATGTGTGTGTGCAGTTAACTCTTTATAATTGTGTGGGGAAATCTGTACGGGGGAAATGTGCACGACGTCATGTTGTGCTCATCATATTTGTGCTAGCCAGTTCTAATCAGTTGCTTTAATGATCAAAAATGTCTGATCAGATAGAAAGAAAAATCAAGAAAGATACAAACAGAAAAGTTTTCTATTTAATCTTGTGGTTAGCCAGCATAAACTAACTTTTAACATAAATAAATATACAAATCCAAAACAACATGTAGTTTAAAAAGTTTATGAAACACATTTTATAATGAAACACAGGTTAAACTGTTGATTCTTTAAACCAAAACACTGGCTGTGATGTACAGTGTAAGTCTGTTTTTATGCTGTCTTGAATCATTTTTCTCTTTTTCCTTTTTTAATTTGTTGCATTTTTTCTTTTTTCCTTTTTTATTATTTCCTTTCCTTTTTCTTTTTCTTTTATGTCAAATTTGCATGACAGTTTTTACACAAAGTTTGTTTCATGTCTCAAGGCCAAGTAAATCCAAACCATAGTCCTTTCACTATTGTGCAGCCTCTTTCAAAGACACGAGCATAAGTTTTAAAAGTTTAAGAAAAACAAAGAAAAATAAATGATTCTTTTTTTCTTGCCGTAGGACTCTGACCAGAGTAAGGCTGTATTATAAACAACTTGTTGCTTTCCATTCTATTTCACCAGGAACTATAAAAAACAACTTAATAGGTGAGTTTAAAATACATAGGCGTATTTATTTATCTTGGTGGATTTGCAAAGGAAAAGGGACAGGAGTTGTAGCCAAACCCTGCTGAACTATGGTAACGGTCCACTGAACTGACACTTTCATAAAAACTAGCCAGTTCCCAGACTTTCCACAGTTGTCATATATCCAAGTCTGTGAGTATGCATGTATGTGTAGAAGAGGGGAAAAGAGAAAGAGTGCCTGTGTATTCTGAATGTGTGTGTGTGTGTGTGTGTGTGTGTGTGTGTGTGTGTGTGTGTGTGTGTGTGTGTGTGTGTGTGTGTGTGTGCGTGTGCGTGTGCGTGTGCGTGTGCGCGCGCCTGCGTGTGTGATCACTTTCCCTCTGTTTTGTGTGATTAGATTTGTCTCCTTTACCTTCAGGGTTGTTGTTTTTGTCTGCCAGCCAGTATATAAAAGCTATGGGTTTACACACACACACACACACACACAGAATGATATGCAAGCCCATCGTCTCCCTTTCACACAAAAACACACACACATTAAAGACCCTTGTGGCACACAGCGGTGCATAGTCATGGATGGGCGCCAATAATTCATCTATACTACAGTATTACTCATGTAGAACACACACACACACACACACACACACACACACACACACACACACACACACACACACACACACACACACACACACACACACACACACATGGCAAAGCCATTAGTTGCTCTAAGCTGCAGACACTCAAAGCTTTGTGTAATAACAACCGCTTTTGTCGAGGGTAATAAAAGGTTTATAGTAATAAATGTATTAACATTTTTGACTGAAGCTTTTAAAGTTATGAAATGTTATGAAACACAAACGCAACAGCAAAGACACCTTTATATGCAGGTTCTATCAGGTGCTCTATCAGAACACTATCAGGTATTCAATAAAGACTTAATAAATAATAATAAATAAATAACTTAAATAATTGCTCAGAAAAACGCTTTATTGTCATCCTGGTCGCATATATAGGGCTGGAAATCCAGCAAATGCATTTACTCTTAATGAGAACACAGTGATCTACGTGGCCAAACAGGTATGAGGAGTGAAATATTGATTTCAAATCTTATAGAATTACCTGCAACGGCTGTCAAAGATAACACATGAGGTTATGAGGGACAAAAAACAAGTATGTCGATACTGTGTCTCCATCGAAAATCAAATGAAACTATATTAAACCCGAGGCTCTCATTTCGATTAGCCATGACCTCATCTGTCCCTCTATCACTGTTTATCTTGTACTGAATTACAGCCAAAGCTGGCAAAAAAGTAAACAAGCAATCCTGATAAAGTAGCATCAAATAACATTTTTCACAGCAGAAATGTTGACATGTCACAGGAGGAAAAACACTGGTACACTTAATAACAATAATGATTTAGATGTGTCAATAGGCTCAACAGTAGTTATTACACACACAGGGCAAATTTTGTTAATGTGAATGTGTCTTCATTTGAAATAAATAATAAACTTTATTTAATTTGTCAGGAATTTATGGTTGCCTCGACACCATGGCCTTGTTCACACTGACAACAGCACAGCATCAACACAGCAGGGGTGGCAACTATGGCAAAAACATGTGTGCTATCTTATCCAGATGTGAAAATATGTTCACATTCCATATCAATTTTTGTCTACTATGCTCACCTGTTAGTCGTATTATAAACCATCTGTGCAATTTTTTTGGCATCTAAGTCTTAAAACTAATGAATGTAATACTCAAACTGGACTCCTCTGAACTGTATTGCATCTTCTCACCTGTGACACATCGACACCTACGCAGCCCTCTTGTGACATTTGTTTGCTGAGCAGCCGAAGCTGACCAGCAAAGAGTGTAGAGGCTACATGTGAGCATATACTGTGTAGCTCCATCAACATTTCTATTTAAAATACAATGTATACATTTGAATAATTGTTGTCCCAGAAGGACGCTATGTGGGTTGAGGAGGCAGTGAAATGGAAAATGAATCGAATTATCTGCTCTGGATTCTGTGGATTACAGTTTTAAGCAGGAAATCGGTAACCTGTAATGGATTAAACATTGAGAGGGTAACTTTCCTTACTTTTCAGCTGGTTCGCCTGAAAAATGTGTGAAACGAAAATGAAAATAATTAATTTAAATGCTGTTTGTGTCTTGCCCTGGCGTCGTTCATTTTGCCAGCGCGACTCTTCTGCTGCATCTTGGTCACAGCTTGTTGATTTTTCAAAAGGTGCAGTTCATTTCCAGCCTGTGCTGCCACCACCGCTGCCCTTCCACACACCCACACACAGATACAGTAAATAACACACACACACACACTGCACAGCAGTCCCCTTGTATTACCCGCTGTCACTGTGTCAGAACTGTGAGTCAGGGGATGTCGACTGCTCGATTAAAGGAAAATTCCTCCCTCAGGTACTCTTTCGCTTTTAGATATCATCAATCTGTGATGCTCTGCAAATTCCAGCAGTTATTTTGTGATTAAGTGTTGCAATTTACTCGTTCAGTGTACCCACTCCCTCTCAACCTGACACCTACTCCAGTTAATGCTTTCCTGCATTTCCCAGAATGACTTTAACCAATCCCCTCAGATCCGAAATGAACTTGTTGCTTTCTGTGTAGGTGGAGGGAGCAGCAGTGACAGCGAGAGAGTGAGATTTGTTCCTATCAAGGAAAAGTGAGTCACACTCTGTGGTCAAAATGCAACGTGTCTTTCGAGCTGCAATGCATTATGGTCCATCCGGGCAACTGTGGGTGGAGGAATTCATACCCACTTCTTGCTCCTCAGTGAATTTCACCTTCTATTATCCTTAACTGTCAATTAAAAAATCTTAAAAGATGTCCTAAATGACAGTGACATCTGACTGTTATGACTGATGATTTAGCCAGTTGAAATATGTTGTGCCATTAAAATCTACTTAGCTGTGCCAGAAATAGCACAACGTGATGTGACTACAGCTTCAGTTTCTTCCAAATTTGTGCTCTTATATTCAGTTCAGTTGTAAACGGGAATTCTCTCATATCGTTCCAGGTCTTATTTTCAGACAAATTCACAGCTTAGCTTTTACTCAACTAGACAATCATCTAAACTTCATCGTCTCAAACTTCCTACTAGCAGAAATCTATGTACTACGGTAATTTAGACTTTCAGTTTGTTCCTACATTATGGTCTAAATGTTGTTTATCTACAATGCCATAAATGTAATATTAAGAGAATTATATACCTTAAATTGTAATTTATTTCACCTTTTGCCTAAAAAGTCCCTAATTTATTTAATTAATTAAAGACTAATAAATATCAGAATCACCTTTTTAAAAGCAAAATGTGCATATATGCACAGTATATGATAGTCGAATGTAAACTTCACCCAATTTCCAACAAGACAGAGCTCTTTTTCTGATTTTGTTCATCCTACAACATGTTTTAAAAAACTATTTCTATTGTTTAATTATCTTTCATTTAAAAGTATTTTTTTCTCCCCGTACACAATGGAAAGTAATGGCATTATCTGCTTAAATATTTTAAAAACTGAAACAAATGTGGCCAATAAGCCATGACAATATAAATACAGGTAGCACCCAAATATGAGTTCTTCATGAAAAAACTTGGTAAATGGTTTTGAGTTGGATTTTGTCCAGTAACCTAATTTGTCAGGAAAAGATTGATATTAAGAAGATTTTTTGGCCAACTAGCTCTTTCATCAATGTGCTGCCATCCTGTAGCAGATTAAATCTTCTCCTCTGTCATCAGTATTTATTCTTCTGCCATCTGTGTATGAGCACTTTTGACAATGCTAGTTTGTACCATTAACAATAAAATTCAGAGGTTTAACCGCTACAAATCAGCTCACGACACAAGAATATACTGCCCCAATTTCCAACATATCGTCCCTGCTCGAGGCACATTGCCTATGTATCGTCTGTGGACAGAGCTATCTGATTTGCAGGGTGATGCTTGGAAATTAGTATGAAAATAAACCTGCCATCACATTGAGAATAATCACTTCGACTGGAAACCCTTAACCAGAGGGTATGTTTTCCTCAGGATGTTTTTACCTCACCTCTCCTCTCCTGTCCTTTCCTTTCCTTTCCTCTCTTCTCCTCTCCTCTCCCTCTTCTCTTCTCTTCTCCTTCAGTTTCTGGTTAAATGTCAGAAACAATGAGGTTATATGATGATTTTACTACTATAACGCTCTGTAGCAGGAGCAGAATTGCACACACACACACACACAGATGTACATTTTATTAATGTAAAACTAGAGCAGCAGGCATGTAACACATGTGGTTCAAATACAGAAAGGGCCCTCATGGATTAGAAACAGCAGTTAGTGAGCGACTTACACATTCACATACATTCAAACCCCCCACCCACACACACACACACACACACAAAGATATAGTGAATAATGGCCGGTTTGTGCGTGTAGCTGGAATATTGAATATATTATTCCTGTTGTGGAGGCAAGCAGACCGGATATATATAAGGCTGTTATGGCGAGACAGATAGACAGATTTGGAAATATTACTCATGTAATCCACATTCCAGTAGAAAACCCAACTCCACCTCTGCCGTTTTTTTCATTTTACAGCTTGACAGTGTTTACCACATGCGGCCAAAAGCATCATATTTTTGCTTTGTGGTAAAACCAAACACTTTCCTTTTGACACAAATGTGTTTTAATATTGCAAAATGTGGTATGAAGGTATCTTCCTCTGTGCCAGGATCAACTGAATCACTCAGTACACATGGGAGACAATGTCAGCTGTCAGTTTTAGTAAAGAAAAATTACACTACAGCAACTTCTACATCATAACAGAGTCTCTTTGTGGGAGAAATTTGGTTAAACCTGCTTAAAATGCACATTTATTTGTGTATGTGTATGGATGTAAACTCATTCTTCACTATTGGCAGGGCAACTGTTCTATAGTAAAACTATGCTGATGTTGTGGCAGTCAAACACGTTTAGGATCACTTTGCTGCCCTTTTCTCTAAGGTGTGTTGTTGGGAAAAGGGAGCCATAAACACAAGGTTTTCAAAATCAACCATGGTGCATGATGGGACAGCAGGGACTCCCTCTTCTAAAATATATCTTAAAAATGGTCTTGTGTGATCACAAAGAAAAAGTAAACACTGCTACATGGCAACATCAGCATGGGAAGGGAACCATTGAGAGATCATTTCTTATTCCCTCCATTCCGTCAGACCAGGAGCGGCAACTGTCTGGCTGCCGGCCCACTTTCCGAGCTGGAGCGTCTTGTAAGGTATTGCATTACCATATATTTTATTTATCTGCTTTTGCATCTGTAAAGAATGGTGCTATTCAGTGCTGCTGTTCGTCTTGCTCGGCAAAATGGCCCAGCAAATGGTAAAAACAAAGAATAGGCCTGTTATTTCAGAGACAAATAACTCTCTCCGAGGTGAAACTACCCTCCGTCTCTGTGCTTATTCTGCCTTTTTTTTAATTACTATTATTCTTAGCTCATCTCTCCAAGGACCATTGAGGGTCAGCGGAGGATTTTCAGGGCACTGAGCCGGGGTTTGTTGGTTGCTGGTAATGATGATTTAGGAATCGAAGCTTATTCTGCTGCTGTGCTTCTTGGTAGTCAAACTGCATTACAGTAATTCTATTGTAAAAATGTAAAAATTGGACAAATATACATTTTAGCAGATGTGACTGTTCAACCTGTGACATAAACCAAAGACAAATAAAGTGATTTTCTATTGAGCAGACCCGACAGTCCTTTTTGAAGCTTATTGAACATAAACTATGGTAAACAATGCATGTGCACGCACATAAAGACACACAGTGAGCCCATATCAGCTACATAAATGCACAAACAAATTCTAATATTGTTTATTTAGCTTCCTCTGTGCAACAGGCAGACTCACACTGACACATTATTGGGTAATTTCACTGATATATTCTACCAGTATTTTATATGTTAAAAGGGGACACATCATGCACATTACCAGGTCTGTATTTTTATTCTGGGGCTCTACTGGGATATATTTGCATGACTTACAATTTTTAAAAACTCATTATTTAGGATTTTACTTCTGCTCTCATTCTTTACATGAAATAGAAATGTATCAAATGCATCCTTACATGTTCAAGCCTGGATGGGATCTGAAATATGTGAGTGGAAAACTGTCTGTGGAACAACCTTGGCAACAAAGAATGGATGCCTGTTTGTGGGCATGTGTGAACAATCTCATCATCACAAGGAGGACGTTGAGGTAATATTGCAAACTGTTACTAACACACTGAAGCCTGGGCTTTTGATTTGCAAGGGGCATTTTTACATATGATCACCTCAAGTTTGGGAACGTTGACCATGTTTAACATATATCCAACATCATAACAGTATAAGAAAAAAACAGAAAGTGGCAAAGAAGCAGTATATGGCCCCTTTAATATTTCTTACAATTCTGTGCATCAAAAAGGTGTTTTTGTTCCTACTGAAGCAAGGGAAAATATGTTAGCTGTGATGAGCAGAAACATCTACATAAAAATTCAAAAAAGATCATACTGCAAACCAGCTAGTCTTCTAAAGTTATTTAAAAATGCATGATGAAACTTTTAGAATATTTGTAGTAACAGTGCAAATACTGTTTTTATTATCTAATATTCACCAGAATATCTGCAATTCTAATTATTGGGTTTTAAAAATACTTATATATTCCTTCATTTCCTTTTAATAACCTTATTTAAAATACTGCAACAAATACACATAAACAAAATCACTTGTGAAAATGAACTAAACAAACATTCATGAGATCTCTCAAACACACAAAACACACACACAGATACACACAGCCTATTGTCATTGATCTACACCTCCATTACAGCAACACACACGCAAAGTCACACACTAACACAGACAAACACTCAGGCAGTGCAGCTCATTGCCAATGATGTATGTGTCCAATAGAGACAGTATTGATTAGCACTACGTGGCAACAACAGATAGCTTACTGTCAAGTGTAAAATATTCTCCACTCTGTACGTGTGTGTGTGTGTGTGTTTGTGTGTGTGTGTGTGTGTGTGTTTGTGAGTGAGTGTACACTGTGTGAGGATAGTTTAACGTATAGTTAACTTTGTTTGTGTGTGTTTTTATGTGTGCATTTGTGTCCTCTGTTCACCTCGTCCTATAACTATAAATATTATCCGTAACTGACTCATACTGTCCAACACACACACACACACACACACAAACACACACAAACAGACATAACTATAATTTGTGTCTAACTGCATCACCCTGTCCAAGGTACCGGGATATTTATACACACATTCTCGTAACATACCAAATTAACTGCTCCTGTACACAACACTCTTTTTCTGTCTCTGACACACACACACACACACACACACACACACACACACACACACACACACACACACACACACACACACACACACACACACACACACACACACACACACACACACACACAAACACACAAATACACAAACACACACACACAAAGCTGTATTATAGAGAATAACGGAGTGTTTGTGTGTCTCTATGTGTGTGTGTGATGGCCGGGGCGGTACGGTGCATAAAGCAGATTGTTACTGGTCACAGGTCGGATGCTGGCGGCAGAGTTTTCATCTGATGGGAGTCCCAAACGCTGGCTGGGAGGCTGAGTTTAGGGACACTTAAAACACACTGAGCCATTTACAGCATATAAGGGAATATTAAAGGAGAAGTCCTCCCTAATATAAAATTCAGATACTGTAGAGAGCTCGGCATACTACTCATACACTGTATATACATCAACAGGTAATTGCAGGGGTGCAGCTGACAGGTGAGTGATGTTGCTCTCTGTCATGTCTCCACAGGGAGGCTTTTGTGATCAATTAGCATCATCAGTGTTCATCATGTCTGTCATTTAATGTTTTACAGGGGCCATTAGAGACACACAACTCAGGTACTGTATGCTGACGACAACAGAAAATGCATAACAACATAGCATCTACCCTGTTCTTCTTTTTACCACAAGGGACAAATATATATGAGATATAATTCCTGTTATAGCTCGAAAAAGTTTAAGCCCAAAGGATGCATTGGAACAAACTTTCCAACTCACTGTCTTGTTAGTTCATTTTGTTAGTACTACATGGTCAAAAGGGTTCATTAAAGGCCTTTGGCTTATTGTGGCTGAATAGACAAGAGCACTCAGGTAACATTTTGCATGTGTTTATGAAAAATTAACTGCTGAACAGTGATCAAAGGTCAAAAGGCTTCAAATTGTTTGTGCATCGTCTATTTAAAAGGCAAAAGGCAAAAAAAGTGCAATACTTTGTAAATTTTTGGAAGAACACCAAAACCTTTTCAACACCAAAAACGTTTCAATTTTTTTTTACACACCATTATGTTTGTTGATATTACATAAAACATCCCTAAAATTCAGCGATTTCAACATCATCTGTAGTTTTCTTCAAGCCGTCTTTCTGTCTGAGTCTATGAAGATGTTAAGTACATTCAATAGAAGATTCACCCAAAAACATTCTAGTCAGGTCAGATCAAGTTAAAGATCCTGCACAGCTGTGGTACAATCCCCCCAGGTGTTTTAACTTATTCTGACTGGATCGTTTCCCTGTCAAGGTGGGACTACTTACATCTTTATCATATTTATTGGATGATTATCATGTAGCTCCCAGCGTACAACTACACCCAGCTTCACCCTGAAAAGTCAAATCAACCATCTTAGCAAGTCTAATCTAAATCACTTAAAACACCTGTTTGTGTGCAGGGTTTCTCAAGCTTTAACTGAGAAGTGTAAGTACAAAATTAAAGCATGTAGAATATAAGACAAACACTGAAAGACTTTGTGTTGTTTTTGATGCCTTTTGGAGCAGCATCCTGTTTTCACATTAACATAGAAGACTGGAACAAAATATACAGATTTCTGACAGCCTCTACTATTGATAGATTACTATATTTAATGGATAAGTGCACAAAAACTTCATAAATATAGTTTTTGTTCCAGTCATAGATTCCAAATTATACTACATCTGGAAAATGGTGGACTGTCAGATTTTTCTTTCCTTTTTCAGGTCTTCTAAAGCGGTATAAATGCCTTTGGGGAGCAAGCCCCAGGTCAGAAGCTCTCCCTGAGGCACTGGTTTGGCTATACTGAAGCTGGAGGTAAGGGTGGATTTAATGATTCCTGTTATTTTCCATTATGTTGTGGGGAAATCAACATCAGAAATCCAGTGTGATCCAAATCCCTCATACGTCAACATCTGACAACATGGGAAGGTTTTTCCCCTCAGCTGCAGTTGAGCTATCCTTTGACCTCTGTCCATGGAGAGGACAGATATGTTGATTTTCACTGGAAGGATGATGCAGTATCACATTATCCAATGATCTTAGATCATTCAAGAGTTGTGAGCATAAGCCAGTTTCTCTCCTGAAGCTTGGAAACAGCAGAACAAGGCTATCTTTATTTTATTATGCTATCAGGACATAAATCCTCAAGCTGCGAGACAAATCCTTAAGCTGCTTCAGTGGCGGTGAAAAGGAGGCTGAATTTGTGGTCACAGCGGCAGCACCTGCTGTGATTTTTCGGTGGATACAAGGACACTTTTCTGCTTCGCACCTGTTGGCTCTTCAATGACATTAAGCTCAATCATGGATAACTCGGAGGTGATAGTGTTAGCATATGAAAATGTTGTACCAAAGAGAACTAAAGAAGAAAGACCGAGAGTCATCTCAAGGTGACAAGGAGAGAATTCAGGCTATTTGATGCTCACAAGAAAAGTGCAGGTATATGTCGTACAGGGAATGTAAATTGGAAAAGGTTAAATAGCAAGAATCAGACTAGCTTATTTCTTTGTGACTTTGTTTCCATTAAACGTGGCTACCATTATTGATACTTTTGATCTTCCAAACAGGAAAAAAAAAATTTAAATTCTACTTTTATTCTGGGGTAGAAGGCAGAGAACAATCGGGATGTCCACAAAAATCCAACTGTGGGAACAAAGAGAATATATCATCATGTAAACAGGCAAGAGAAGAAAATGTGACTTTTACTGTTTGAAGATGTCAGCAAGTTGTTTTATGTGATATGCTTCTGTCTCTAGACCCAATTCGACTGTCCCTGTGAGCCGTGACAGTGAGTCAGCATTCACAATCCCAGGACCTTGAAACTGAAGCAGCTAAATGGAATATAGCCATCATTGATTGATAATTTACGCTATAGTGTTTTTTTACTGACATGTCAAAATGTCTTCCTTTTAGAAAAAAAGGCCTGTGGCAATGACAGAAGATGCTTTACATTTGACATCCAGTGACGTACTGGTTTCATAAAGGGAGACAGGTGTGATTCTCTTGCATTGAATTTCAGATGGGTGCTCTGCCTCAAAAAAAGAGTTTCAGTGTCTGTTTTCCCCCAAAGATATTAAGGATAAAAGGTGGCTTTCCCATTGTAATGAAAAACTTGCCCCATGTTTCATAATTTTTGATCATTTCATTACCAACTGATTTCCATTAACACTAAAATGCTGCCTTCTTTCCTAAATGTCTTTTGGAGAAAACAAACATAATCAGCGGATTGTGATCTGACAAAATCTGACAGGTGTGAGACATCATCAGACAACTGCAGTTTTTGACTTTTTGACATCACTTGTCTTGGCTGACACTGTCAACAAACATTGTAAATACATTCATCAAATCATCATTCATAAATTCATGTGCGAAATAGCCTATCAAATATATGAAGTAAACCTACTGCCCAGATACAGAAACCGCTAAATTAGTGCCTCAGATGAATAACATTATTTTACACACACAGATCTTACCATCCACAGCATAGAACCCAAAATATTTCCAGACACTGCTTATCAGATGACTGGGGTCATAATTTTCCGCTCAAGACGGCTGCTCTGCATGTCTTCCATTCGCTTAATTTACAGATGGGTCAAGCTGACATTTTAAAATTCGAATGGGTTAATTATAGTATATATGTAATAATATGTAGTATAAGTAGTAATATGATTTTTTCACGTCATGTTTAAATTAATTATCGAATATCAAATAAAAAGTGACAGTCCTAATAGAGAACAGCCTTTTCTGGATTTTATTCTGGGGAATGTAGACAGTAGCCGGGTTTACATGGAGCCTAATATTACTAATTAGAATTGGTTTAGAAGCACAAACCCAATGAAAATGCTCCATGTAAACACCTCAATCGGAATAAACAGGCCCAAACCGAATGGTTTTTCATTCGGTTTCAGAGGGGTAGAATATTCCTTTTCCCAAACCAATCAACGGTAAAATTTTATCATGTAAACGGTGAAACGGAAAGTTGTCTCGCTGCGTTCTTTCTGCGCATGCTTCGCCTTGACATAGTCTAAATGCGAGTGACGTCACCACTTGTAGATATGGCGGCTTCCAAGCAGAGCAACTGGTCCACGGCGGAGAGCTTGTTTCTTATTCTAAAAGACTTAAATATTATCGCACATATTATCGTACGCCGTCTCCTCCTTAGTGCCTCCGGTAGGAATAAAAGATGCTTGAATAAAAGTGTCACAACAACAGCAACTACGGTGCTAATCAGACATATCTCCATCTTTGGTCAATCACGTGAAGTTAACATCAATCTGCGCATGTCACACAACTGCAAAACGTCTGTTCTGATTAAATGCGGTGTTGCATGTAAACACCAGATTGGAATAGATCACGTCACATGTTAACAGTTGTCCTGAAATCTTCAATCGGAATGATTTCAATCGGAATGAAAAAAAGTCTCTATGTAAACCTGGCTACTGTCAACACATGTTTTTATGACTGTTCAAATATAACTTTAGAGAGAAAACACAAACAATGGTGGTGCCACTATGAAGGATCCGTGCCCTACACCACCTCACCTTGATTATCAGCTGGTGGCTCTAGAGTAACACAGAAATAATATTTTTTGTTTAATTTTTTTTTTAAATGTTTGCATTTAAAGAACGATTCTACATTAAAATCTGCACTAAAATATATGATTGGCTAGTCAGTCAGTCTTATTGTGCTGTATGAAGCCAAGTATAAGATCCTAGCAGAAGATAGCTTAATATAATATGGTCCTTAAAATAAATAAATAGTTAACTTGTGAGGCAGCTGGACTCACAAGATTACAACAAAAATCATGCAAGAATCCATCTTGTCAGACTTCAAGTTATACGTTTGTGTCCAAACTACCAGTGGTTTGGACCAATCAACATCGTGGATTCAGTTTTCTCACAAGGAAAGACAGTGATAGATAATTAAGATGTTAATCCAATCACCTGCCAAGTATTTTTTGAAAGCCCTTTTCCAAACACTTTCCAAGGACGACTTCTGAGATGTTTTCTGTGTGACAAAGCCATCTGGTGCGCCAGGTTGAACAAACAGGGTGTCTTTGAGTATGATAATAGCCAAGTATCTGGTGTCAGAAAGACCAAAAACGGCTGCTAAAATATAAACAAGTGTGAAAATATTTTTCACACTGTTGAAAATAAACCAAAAAATATAAACAAGTGAATCTGACCAGAAACATCTAGACTTTCACCCTGTTAAAAGCAGACAACAAAATACTAAATACCCTTTAACCAAAAACACAACTCATCTTGCTACTTTTTTCCTTCAGTTATAATACAGATTCAATATTCACTGTTACCCATACATAGGCTCTATTTGGATGGCTTCCACAGGTACATTAAGACCCACACAGGTAGATAGAATCTGTCTGAATTACATGCTGCAGTAACTGAGTGAGGGCTAGAAGCTTTTCTGTGCGCAGACGCCTAGCTAACGTCTGCAGATAGCCTGCATGTGAAGCATTTAAGGAACATCAATATATTGTTGAGTCTGCAGATAGTGTGCATGTGAGGCGTTTAAGGGAGATCTGTAAATTGTAGCTGACGAAAATAATCTGGGTTACACTTTCCCCCTGTAAACTGCACAAGTGTCTGCATGCACATTAGTCACACTCACAAATAATTCAATTGTGAACATGTGGGAAGCACTATTATTTTAACATGATATATGCTCTTTGAATACACTACATATAAAGTATAGTATAACTACAGTACATTCAAAGCCATTTCATTGTAACTTTCTAACACTCGGGCCAAGAACTAATTTAATACAACTACAGTACAGTGACCTAAATTGAATTGAGATGACAGATTAAATAAGTGAAAGAGTGAAGCAGACATGGAGACAGACAGAACAAAATGACAAAAGAGAACTGCAGAGGGACAATACACTGATGGACAGTGTAGCTGAGCTTAAAATGATTGTTCTCAGTTGATCAAAAGAAATCGATTTTTCCCTACTATTAATAATTTAAACAATCATTAGTAATTCATGACTATTCTGGAGATATGACACCTGAATGTTCAGAGTTTGCTAAAGGACATGTCCACTTTTTTTATTCTCAGTCTCTTGCTACTGAACTTTACTGAAGTTGCAATCTGAAAATTTGCAAAAAAGATTTTGTACTTATATATTTCATTCTCAGTCAAAGTTGTAGTGGTAGTGAAAACTGTTGCAGGAACATTTTCACACATCTGTATCTTTATTGCACTCTCCTCATCTCTGTTGCTAATTTATTTTTACATTTTTCTCATCCCCCCCCCCCCCATTCTCTTTCTGGACTGCTTTCTGTCTTGTCTTTGTTGTTCACTATCACATTGAATATGTTTTCAGATTTTTAATCCCCAGTTAGTTTGATAATTACAGTATTAACAAAGAGAAATGACAGGTTGGAGAACTACTGATACTTGGAAAAGAAGAGGACACACTGAGCGTAGAATGGTTAATTGAGCAACATGTATAATTTATTATAATAATAATGTTTTGCTTGTTTTGTGTGTGACCATCCTTTCCCGGCTGCCTACTCAGCTGCACAGATGAATAAATGAAACCAAATTAATTTGCTCTCTTGGAAGCAAGATTCCAGCTGCATGTGTGAGCTGACATGATGTGACAAAGAAAAATAATTCAAATTCCATAGAAACAGTCTTTGTATCAAAGTCAAATGTTGTCTCAATCTCATGAAAAATATGGAGTTTGAAATGGAAAACACATTCACTCTTGCTATTTCTATCTCATTTTCTTTGTCATATACTCTCAATTTTCCTCCCTTCTCCCATCATAAACCTCATGAGTATTCAACATCAATTCTGCATTCATTCATTCTTTCCATTGCATTCAAACAAAAGCATAATTTGAGAAGACTTGAATAGTAATAAAATGAAATCAGATAGAACAGTTACACAGTTCTTATATTTGTGTATTTACCCATTCACCCATTAAACTCAAAACAATACTTTCTTCTGATTTATTTCAGCTATGTTCATATACAATAGTCCTCCCATGATATTGATGGAGTGCAACACTATGACTGCCATCCAACTGAGACTGTCTTAAAATATGCACTGTTAAACCCATGTTTAACAATATCATGTTTCCCCCGTCCCTAGGGAATAGTGACATAGTAAGCAGGCAGGATCCCGAGTATTTTGCAAGTTACTGAACAGGACAAAATATTCAAGATTCAAAAAACGATAAATCAGATTATAGAAATGTGTCTTAAGTTAGGGGCTCACAAACAACATAAAAACATAAACACATATTAAAACACTAACAATTCCATAAATACATTTTTTTTTAAAGTAGTGACACTGTTACACCCCTCATTTTTAATCAACAAAACATGTACTGAATATATCTGCAAAAAGTTCACTGCCAATGCATTTGTTTTGTTTTCCTAATAATATCGCTCCTGTTAACTACAGCGTCAGTACTGTTTTAAGGGCGCTTAAAGCACTTGAAATATTTCCTTATTCGCTTTCTTGCCAAGAATTACAGTAGATGAGAAGATTGGTAAAAGTGGTATCAATCTTCTCATCTTACTCTTGGCATAAAAATCACTAAGCGGTCCCCGGTCTCCAGAGTCAAAGTGATGTATTTTGTTAGCCAAACATTCTCACCCCCGCCTCCTCCCGATGACTTCTGTGCAGTATAACAACACTTACTGCCTGCTGCCAATGATTATAATAGAGCCAGGTATTACGCTTCCTTCAAATAATTGTGCCATGTATTTTGCAAGAGAGAGGATTGTTATTCCATCCAATCCCATTTTCTTCTCTTATGTGCACTAGAGTCAGTCACTAATCCACTTGCTGTTCATTTATACCAAATTGGCTGCACCTGTAGAATGCTTCCTGCTGCTTCTAACAATGATGTATCACCACAGAGGCATTGTTCCGTCAACAACTGTTGGGTTCAGTTCAATATTTAGTTGCTAGTAGCAACCATTACTGGTACAGCTGTATAGCAGTTATAGTTTAACTGGCATCATTATCATCATCTGGCCTGATATCAAGGTATCAAGCATCTACTCCCAAAATGCCCTGGTTGGACCATTATCTGTAGGTGTTGTTTATATTGTAGGTGATTGTCAATTTGTTAATTAAATGTTCCTGTGATCAGTTTACTGCTAACTAGGCGAGCCATTTTACTAGCTGTTTGAGGCTAAAGAGTTATTAATACAACATTCAAAGTAGCCAACTGTTAATTATTGTGGGACTTTACTGATTTTGTTTCTACTCTGTGGACGCTACATGTATATTTACTGCTGTAGATTTATTACTGTGTTGTCCTTCCCATGGAGACACATTGATATTTTATTGGTGACATCTTTCTGCCATAAGGACCACCATAACTAATCTGACAGCTAGTCTTTGTAATTCCATTTGTTACTTTATCAAATGGTTAGTCTGATTCTATTTTTCTCTTTTTTTCCTTCTTTACATTTGGTCTAACTCTGGTTTCACAGTTTCACAAAAATCTCCAAGGCCAACCACTGTCTTCAACTTCTATTGAGCGTGTTTAGCAGAACCAGAGTCTTTTAACTTTTTGTGAGAAATGCTAAAACTAGGCTCTCCTGATTGAAAGAAGTCAGGTTTAATCATTTTAAGGCAAAAAATCAATGCAATCAGTGAAATACATACTACCGGTCAAGAGAAACAAAAAGTCATTATTTGTCCACAAAAAAGGAGAATTAATTTCTAAAAAGTCATGGCACACACTGAGCTCCTAGACCCAGATGTGGTAGTGAAAATGATTGCATGTGTGACTGAAGCTTATAATTAAATTACTAAGTTATTGTTTGACCCTGAGAAAGATCAATGTGCAGCCAATAAACGTTCATTTTGTAATTTATCAAGTAGCTATTATAATAAAAGGATTTTCAGTTTTTGTACAGTGTGCCTTGACTTTTTCCTGTCTTTTTTATGGCTGTCGATTGCCTACCCATGCAACAGGAACACCTGCTTGGTGGTTTTTAATCAAATGGTTAGTTAGACCATTACATAACCATTATAAACCTGCATCCTTAACAGTGGCTAAACCATTCACAAAGCTGAAAGATCTCATTAAGTATTGCACCACAATTATCATTTGAAATGGTCCCAATCTCCATTTCAATTAAATAACACCAAGCAAGTATTTAAACCAATCAAAATCTACTTTACTTTCCAATATCATGCCTAGCGCTTGATAATGAATGTGCTGGAAACAGACAGTGAGTGGTTCTGATAGTTTTAATGAGATGCTTATGAACAACTAAATGGATTTGCATGCTGTTACACTCATGTTATTCAACCTAGCATTCGGTTAAGCAGTTTTTTCTTGACATCTGGCGTCAAGGTTTATATCCCCATTTTATAAGAGTGGAGACAATTGAGTAATTGAGTCATTACTGAGGTAGATGTGCGAGCAGCAGACTGGGAAAGTTATTAAGCAGTAATATAAACAACAGACTGATCAACATCCTTAATGAGCATGTCTTGAGTAAAAATCAACTCTCATCCAGAATGTTATACTATGTCTATAGCCTGCACGTCCTCATTAGCATACAAGACCATCAGGACATTTTAGGTTTCTCTGTGATTTAAGAAAAACAGAAGTATTTGATTTATTTTGGCTTGAGGTAATGTAAATATTTGAAATCTGAAAACACGACGTCTAATCCAAAATCTTCTTCATGTAATTTCACTCAAAGAAGAAAGTGCCCCTCACTTTGTCCAACGCTGCCCAGTGTTTATATAAATCAGTTAATGGTGCAGCTGGACACATCTGAAACCTCTTTTCCTTCTGAGGGATCTGTCTCTTGGGAGTAAAAAGCCTGTTTTTATGCAGATAACCAAGTGTTGTTGTACTCCACGCATCAAAAACAGCCTCAATCTGCTGGAGCCATGCGGCAAAAATTGGGCCCATATCAGTTAATCCAAAATCACACCAACAATGATGAACTAAAATGATAATCTCAGGCATCAGTTCACGCCAGGTGCTGTGCAGTGCCATCCTTGAAAGCTTGGTGAGTAACACTCACCTTAGTCGAACAATTAGGGCATCAGGGAGCTTACAGCATGGTAGTAAATATTAAAGGCTCGTAGCTCATGACGAAAGATTGATACAAGTTCTGATATTTGGCTGATTTACCTGCCACACTGCAGTGTTTTCTATTACGCACTATCTTCCAAACTCATGCCTGTTCATTTTTTGTCTTTTTGTCTATATGTTTATATTATTCACATGTGCACACAATCTAAAGGACGTACAGCAGTGTGTTTGATGTTTTCTTACGTGTGTTATGTAGTAAGTGCGTACAGGTCACTTAAGTTTTTCGCAGACTGCCGTTAAATTTATCTCCTGCTCTGTCACCTTGCTGCTTTGACCCAGAATTTACTACTATGGCCTTAGGCTGTCTGTGTATGTGTGTATGGCAGCTTTACCGCCACTAGAAAAGAGTTGTGAACATCTTAACAAGATAAAACGCTGCACCTATTTTAGGTGTTGGGGTTACAACAAGGATAAGGGATGGTTATGGTTACGGTCAAAGGCTCAGGATTTAGCATGAGAGATGTCCTCTCATGTATGATTAGCTATGTTTTTTTTTTTTTAAGTGTACTTGTGGAGGGGATCTCTGGAATTAGAGGCAGGATTTGAAATGGAAATTAAATGAGAAGACACACGGGGGAAAGAGCAAGGGGGGGAAAGTGAGTGAGAAAAGATGCTGAAAACTTTGAATCATAATAAAATTCAGCTCTGTAGCTTTTTTATATAAATTATTCACAGAAAAAGAGCTACAGGGAAGGAGGGCGACAGACAAACAGTAAGACAGAGGAGAGTATAAGAGGGAAGGACACATGCTTGCATGGATATGGTTCAGTGCAACATTCTGCACTGAAAGAGACCCATCCTGCATGACACACAGAAAAATGACGCAGTGTTGCCTGAATGCCTTAAATAATAAATACTGTGAATACTGTGAAACTGGCTCATCTCTGCCAACAGTTACAGTGACGTTACAGGGTTCAGTGCTGGTTAATGCTCATGAGACTTTTAGTCAAACGCCACATGAAGGACACTTGAAAATTGTCATATAAAATGATCAGGATGGTGTTTAGAGGTGTGAAAAAATACACTGAAGAGAGGCTCTTCTTTTATTATTCTTGTATGAGGTGTCTCATTACGTGTGAGGTGTACATCATCAACGTTTGAAGTTAGTATACTCAACTGTGTCACAAACAATCTGGTCTCAAATAATTGAAAGATGAACGTGGTTGGAGACAAGGAGTCAGATTATATAAATTTGTAACAGTGTAAACTACATAGACCGTTAGCTCGTAGCCTTGAAGTCATTGCATTCTACATCAAATCACGCCCACGCTCAACAGGTTTCAGCTACACAGAAGCCACAGTGCAACAACAGGAGCCTCTGTGTGTCTGTTTGTGTGTGATTGAGTGTGGTCACGTACATTGAAGGAAGGGGGGGGGGGGGGGGGGGGGGTGTGACTGACTTGGAGTGAGAGATCTTTTATGTTATTATGAGAAGTGTAAGTGAGGACAATGGCATCACCTACATTAGTCTCGAGAGAAGGAATTTTCTGATTCCTACAAATAAAACCTTTAAAAGAAAAATCTCAAAGGGCTGCAATTTAAAAGCATAGTAACCAGCAGGAGAGGGATTTTGTTTTATTATAAATTCAAATATAAAGAGTAATAAAATTGGAATTAACAAGTGCTTAGGAGCTCATAACAGAACAGAAAAAGTTGAAAAGTCTCGAGGCATTTTCCAAAGTTTGGGGGGGAAAAAATAAAGTGTTTAATAAGTTTTTTTCAAGGTCGGGAGGCAACTGAGCCGTCGGCACAATCTTCTGTAGCACAGGCCTCAATTCTGGAGGAGCAAAGAGCCAAAAAGTCATCAAATCTGAGGTTGTGGAGTTTGAGAATTTCGGTGTGAGCAGTTTCTGGCAGTTCTCTGAGGTAGGCTGTGTATTTCTATAGATACACTTAATAGATCAGGGGAGGATATTTAAAGTCTGTCCTGAAGGAGACAAGAAGCTGGTGTATGGGAGTAAAATGGTGGTGTTCCTGCAGTCCCATTAGGACCTATAGCAGCACTGTTTCATATACTGGAGTTTCTATATTCTCTTGGCAAACTCCCAAAGAAGTGAGAGTGCCATGAAATGGTCCAGCCTTGACAGTGTTTCCCCTATATTCGTTCTGCAGTGGCGCACTGCCGACTGAGTGTGTGGTTGAGCGAGAGAGAGAGAGAGAGAGAGAGAGAGAGAGACAGCAAGTGGCAGAAAAGTGATGGTGAATGTGAGCGGAGCACAGGAAAAGGATTAGTTTTAGTTTATTAGGATCCCCATTAGCTACTACAAGTGGTAATAGCTATTCTTCCTGGGGTCCACAGGATTTGCAGTAAATTGGGTTTGCAGTAAATTGTCAATCTGGCAGTAAATTTACAGTACAGGCTACAGTGCGCCGATTAATAAATGCTGCAGCTCCTCAAGACAAAGAAAATGCTCGTCTGTTGTTTACCCAACTCTTGGAAAAGTAAAGAGGGTTAGTCCACAGTTATCAAAAATGTATTAGCCTAACCTTAAGGTAGACTGTCTCTTAAGGCGGACCAGCTATTCTCATTTTAGTGTCAATCTTTGCTGCTCCTAAACAGGGATTTTCCACTCAGATATGTGGATATATTTCTATAATCTAGAGCTGTAATGAATACTCCATCAACATAAGGTTTATCAGCAACTACTTTGGTAATCAAAACATTCTTGTATTTTTTTTTTTTTTTTAACATTTGCTGGTTATATCTTAATTTATTTAAGATTTATTTGGATTTAAAGCTTTTCTGTGCCATACATGATAGTAAACTGAATATATTTGCATTATAGACAGCCTATCAGACAAAACAATGTTGGGTTCTAAGAAATTATAATATTTTTCACTATTAATTAATCAAGAAAAATAATTGATGATAGATGTATTATTAGTTGCAGCCCTTGAATGTAAAGTGTCTGCATCTATAAAAGTGTGCATGTGATATATTGCAGAGACTTTTCCTGCATTTGTCAACCAAATTTCTGAAATCTTCCGGGAGGTTGCGAGTTTCCAGCATTGCCTTCAATATTTCATAAGCTCATTTACATGAGTTCAAAAACACACGTTCACCTCAGCTTTTGCATTTTGATGTGCTGCAGTGTTCTTTGATTCATTTTACTTTTCTGACTTTTATACAAAGAATCATTTGCTATTCAAGCAGGAGAGACATAAAATAGAACCGAAAAACTGTATTTACATCATTAATTAGCAGAAGTGTTGAGATTTTGAAAGCAAATACTCATCACGAATCCAAGGATATAGTAAGGAGGGTGCAAAATCAGTCTGAATTATCCCCAAAAGTTCCAACTCTGACTTTCACAGTGAAACTAAAGCCAACATTTGCAACCTGCACTTGGCCCTGCTGTGATTTAAGTGTATTGTAGGAAGTATGAAATGGGATTATGTACTTGTTGACAACACGGTTCACTAAGACACAAACTCCAATTTGGCACGAAACTAATTGTTTTTAATAAACTGAGGTAACAAGGAAACTAAAGAACATAATCCCACGCTCAATTAAAATTATAATGATGTTGGGTTTTTTCAGCTTTTGCCTTTTCTCATACATATTAATACAAAACAGCATACAGTATACTATACACTGTGCACACATTTACCCAGGCAAATATCATTTTATTAAGTAGACACTACATTCACTTCATATTTGTCAATACCATAATGTAAATTAATCAAAACCCTGAATTTAGCGGCTTAGAATAAATAATTAAATAATAATAAATAGTTGTAGACTGAAAATCTGAGAAAGTGCTCCTGCCAATCACTACAGTCGGTGATATTGTCATAATTTAAATGTGGGTAAACCTCAGGTGACCTCATCAGTTGCCAAAGAACACCAGCCAAAAATTAACAACAAATAATTATCAATTTTAAGAAAAGCAGCATCCATTTAGGCTTTGTTTTGCATGAAATACCCATTCCCTGTCCATATCAATTTAACAATATTCACTGTACCACAGTGCGAGTTTCAATCAGCCTGTAAAGATGACTAACTGTTGCTCAGCGAAACACAAAGATGTAACGTGAGTGACACAGGCTTGCCTGCAGTGATTGGCTCCAAGCCAGCGGTTTCTGGCATCGATGACAAAGCTAGCGGGAGTGTTGATGAGGTTTTCAGTGGGAGCATCAACAGGTGGCAGGACGCCCGTTTTGGTAGCAGCTCTGTGCAGCCGAGCAAAACGACTTCAAAGTCTGACTGCTGTCAGTCTGTCAAACCCAGAGGAGTCGGAGGTCTCCGCTCAGCGTCCAAATTAAGTCATTCTCGTGTGGCCTATGACACATTGACACACGCACACACACCACTGACAGTCTCCAGAACCCAGAGTTGGTGCACTTTGACAGAAGAAACATGAGTCACTGCATGTGTGTGTGTGTGTGTGTGTGTGTGTGTGTGTGTGTGTGTGTGTGTGTGTGTGTGTGTGTGTGTGTGTGTGTGTGTGTGTGTGTGTGTGTGTGTGTGTGTGTGTGTGTGTGTGTGTGTGTGTGTGTGTGTGTGTGCATACTTTTCTAAGTAATACAGACAATGAATGACAGCTAGATGCACAAAGGAAAACTATGGGAACCATGAACGGCCATGCTTGTAATTACTTTTTTAATGCTGTTATCCTGAGATTACGAGTTAATTTATCTCGTTACCTCGAGAAAACAAAAGGCCGATTTCCATAGATAACAAAATCATTCATCATGAGATTTATCATGGGTGGAGCTCATTCTCATTTGCTCATTCCTGTCTTTTCCTCGCCATGTCTCATCAATTCAGATCTGTTGGTTTTTATTCCCTCACTCTGGTCCACTTTCCTTTCTCTCATAAAGTCTAATAAAATGGAAATGTTCCAAAGGTGTTGTTTGGTACTCCTACACGAAACATTATATTATGACAAGGAGTTAATCAACCTGCCATTTGGCTGTCACACAGATGCCATTAATGTTGTTAATAATAATGGGTACTCCTTCATCTGACACTAAAACAGTTGCTACAGTTGTCAAGACACCATCTATGTATGCTAGCGGGGCACTCCTGATCTCTGATAAACATTACAAGTAATAAGAGGAAACAACCTTTTGTTTTTTTGTGATAACAGCCCGATTATCTCGTTATCTCGAGATAACAAATCTCGTTTTCTTGAGATAACGAAATAATTAACTTGTGATCTTGAGATAACAGCTTTTTTTTTTAAATAACTGCAATCACAGCTGTTCTCAGCTTCAGTAGAAAGCAGAAAAAGTAAAAACAGATAGCTTGATTTTTTTTTTTTTTACAAACACTCACCTGCAAATGCAGCATTCTCTTGCTGGCTGACCAGTACCCTTCACCCTGCATTGCTCCATGTTCTTTATGTGGCACAGTGACAAATTATCTACAGTGTGTGTGGGTGTGTGGGTGTATATGGCTTTTTGTGATTGGGATAATGCATCTGTGTGTGTGTGGGTGGGCTGTGGATAATTCATCTACATTAGCAAGAGATTAACCTGCTCACCTAACACATCCATCACCCCCTCACACACACGCGCACGCGCATACACTGCTTTAGGCAAGGCCAGCTTAGGCGGGGGGAAGAGACGCACCCGCGTGCACATGCAAATATGCAAAACACAGTGGTGCAGCACAGGCAAAGTCATACACACACTAAATTATTTTATGAAATATAGTCAGTTTGAAGACCTTGACCCTTTCCACCAGTCATATACTGCAGCTGCAAATGTGACATGCTCTGATTTGCTGAGACGACATCACACCAGCGTTCAAGTTATGGATTTTATATGTGGTGTCAGGGATTTTTTTCATGGAAAGACAGAAAATAATACACACAACTGTTACCAAAACAATTCAAATGAGCATTTTTTGATCTGCTACTAGACTGCAGCCATGGTTAAAAACATCTTGGATAGGCAAAGACTGTGGTTGTTGTTAAAAGAACGCAATATCAACTGTTAGCTGACAGATTATGAGCTGCAGTGTCCCTTATTAATGTCTCCTATAACCCACCCAGACCTCCACCCTGACAAGTTTCGCAGCACTACACTGTCTCACATGACTTCACTATTTACTTCAGAAACAGGATGGTCAATGGTAATTATTTTCTGTGCTTTTGAACAATCAACTGACAAAAGGAAATTATTTACTAATCTAAAAAGTACTGCAGCATCTGCAACAATTCAGCATTCAGCAGTCTGTATGTACAGTAACACAAGAAAAGCAGAGAAAACACAGAGGACAGCAAGTTCATCACAAACTCTCTACTGCTGCAAATCATGTGTTCCTATGAAGTCAAAATACTAGAAACATTTGACAGCTGCATTAAACATGGAGCATGACAATACTCCAGCTGTTTGCGGCAGATAGCTGCAACAGTTTCTGCTATTAATGTAAATAAGACAAGGTTTAGGTGTCTGAATAAAAAAATGCTTTCCCAAGTTCAGAGAGTGCTTTCTTTTGTTTGTCACGTAGCAAAGCGACGATGAGCGAGCCATTACGTCCTCATTATTTCCTTTATTTTAAAATCAGCACACATCATTTTGCATCATCTATCTTCATCATGCATCATCTGCTCAGATTTTTTCCCCCATCAAAACAAAAAATCGCTGATAGCGATGATTGTATGCACTCACACTGACACATACGCTGGAATTCTTGTAACACACATTCTCAACAAACACACACATTTTCATATATTAATAATATAATATATTATTTGACCATCTGCAAGTACAGGATTATAATAGAAAATGCTCATAAAAGTGACTCAGAGGGTAGATACTGAGGGCGTAACGGTACGCAAAATTTGCTGTTTGGTATGTACCTCGGTTTTGGGTCACGGTTCAATATATCAAGAGAGAAAACTAAAGAAAATGTAAACATCCAACAACAGCTCATTGGCCAAACATTTACTGAAACAGTTTAGTTGTGATTCAGTGGAAACTATTAGCTAGAGTGTCTCCTTTGTCATTTCCATCGAGCATAACGAACCAAGGTAGCTGCTTACCGAACCAAACATCCTGTACCGAAAGGTCAGGGACAAATACATGTAGCATTACTGTACATTCCTTTGTAGACTTAAAATTAAAAATCCAGTTTTTACAGTGTAGTAAATCTTAAATCATCTTGCAGAAACAGTCAGAGAAAATAGTCTTGAAAGTAAAAATGTATCTACATCAACAGCATGTGGGTGTTTGTGTCAGAGAGAGATAAACCTGTATTTATGACTGTGAGGATACATGTCTGCATTACTTAGATCTACTTACATAATCACTGGTTATCACACTGGAGTTGTGAAAATGTAAGTACTGCAGGACTGACTTCAGAAATGACTGAATATGGCTTTAAAGGATTCAAATATCTAGTAAATAAAAAAGGGGGAAAAGTTGTGGCAAAATCAGTGTAAAGTGTAAAGAGAACAAAGTGGTGAGGGACATTAGATGAAATGATCCTTGAGATGTTTGTGGGGAAGCTTTCAGTTTTCTCCATCTGTGTTCCTTTTTAATAAAATCTGTGCAGTTGTGAAATACATAACACGCCATAACACAGAAATAGTTAACTGAATGTGGAGAACAATTCGACTAAAACTTAATTTACAAGAGCGCTTATAGAGAGAGACAGAAGAACAGTATTGACCAAAGTTAATGATGCCAGACTCTGCATACATACACACACACACACACACACACACACACACACACACACACACACACACACACACACACGTACACACATAACATAACACACAATATCTTTCTCCTTTTTTGACTGTTTCATCCCCCAAAACACACATACAGACACAAAGCGCACATTCCTTCTGTTTCTCTGTCTCTCTGAAAACCATAACTCTTTTTCCATTTCATGTAGAAAGGAGAAACAGAAATTCAATTTGAGTTGCCTTTGGGAGAAAAGACAGAGAGAAGAAGAAAGAGAAAGGGATGCAGAGAGAGAAAGAAAAAAGCAAGCGAGAGAGAGAGAGGCGGGAGAGGGAAAGACTGAGAGATGGAAGACAGAAAACAAAGTTAGCAAGGCAAGAAAGAGAGGTGGAGGAATCTAGACTGGAAGGCAGGGAGGAGAAGATGAGAGCGAATGGGAGAGAGGAGATGAAGGATGAAGCAACGAAGGAAAGGAGGGAGGGAGAGAAGAAATGATGCAGAGAGGGAGCAAGGGATGGAGGGATTAAGGGACTGAGGGAGTATAAGAGAGAAAGAGGAAAAAGAAGGAGAGAAAGACAGAGAGGCATTGTGCTGCACAGCAGCCCCCGGACGCTGTTTGCTTTGGTTACCACGGCAACCGCAGGAGAGAGCGCTGATAAGTTAACCAGATGGTTAGAGACTGAGAGAAAAATGTGTGTGTGTATTTGTGCAGAGCTCTCTCAGTGTCATCTAGGCCCTTTTTGAATGTCTGATGATAATGGGTGACGGGTCTGCGGGCGTTTGAACCTTTTATTAGTGTTTTAATTTCTTCATATTGTTTCAGCGATGGTGAGAGAACAGGTGAGGAACTCTGGGACACAAACTCTACTTTATAAGTTTTTTGAGCTTTTCTTTTCTTTAATCAGTTTTTTCTTCCTCATCATCACTTTTTTGTTTATTTTCTTTCACCCTGCATCTTTTCTTTATTTCATTCCCATTGTTTATTTATGTCTTGATTCTGGCCCCGTGTGTGTTTCTCTTGCACATTCTGTTTTGGTCCCTGCCTTCAACCTTCAACACTCTCTATTCAAGTCTTTGCCACTTCTCCACCTGTCCACCAGATGTCCCCGGACTTTCCTTCCTGTTTATCACACCCACCTCAGTGTTTCCCCTATAATTGTACAGGCCTGGTGAACTGCCAGGCCAATGAGAACCTCTGGCAGGTTAAAAACAATCTTTTTTCTTATTTTTTTTATAAGGCCTAAAATAACCCCAGAGATCCATTCATTCGGAAATTAATAGTGTTTGGAAGCCTGTGAGCAATGGTGTTCCCAAACACGAGTCAACCTCTGTGTTGTTGCCTGGGAAACTCTTGGTAGCATAACTTCTTTAAGGAATAGGGCAGTTTGTAATGTGCATTTGTAGTATTAAACCTCCACCCCCAGTGACCCCCACTTCGCCACCCCAAAACAGCCAACCTATGGGAAACAATGCACCTGCTCACCTGTTCCCACCTAGTATCTGTCTGCACCTGCCGGCCATTGCCTCATTAGCTCTTCAGTACTTCTACCGATCTCCATCAACCATTCCATGCCAGCCTGTTTCCGACCTGCTTGCCTGCCTTTTCCCCTTTTGGACTTTGTTTGCCTGATTTTGGACTCATTCCCCGCTGACTAACAGTAAGGCTGTCGGCTATGAGCATTAAAACCCTCTCATTCAACCTGTCTGTCTGCCGAGTCTGCATTTGGGTCCTTCACCTGTCTGCCCCGTTCTCATTCGTGACAATTTATGTGAGGTGTGTGTGTTCCAGAGTGTAGGTCGCTATCAAGGCCAACTAGAAAGAGAATTTTATCAGTTCAATTTAAAATGAGAGAAAGTGTGTGTGTGTGTGTGTGTGTGTGTGTGTGTGTGTGTGTGTGTGTGTGTGTGTGTGTGTGTGTGTGTGTGTGTGTGTGTGTGTGTGTGTGTGTGTGTGTGTGTCTTTGTGAAGGAGGAC
Organism: Scomber scombrus; assembly: GCF_963691925.1. NCBI lineage: Eukaryota > Metazoa > Chordata > Actinopteri > Scombriformes > Scombridae > Scomber > Scomber scombrus. Next base: position 13,715,423 of record NC_084985.1, read on the forward strand.
CAGGGGAGATGAAAGAAAAAAACTTTTTTTCCTTTTATGAAGATTAATTTTTACAACCTGAAGGCCTAAAGCAGAGGGAGAGGGAAGAACAGAGAGTCGGGGTGAAAGGGAGGGATGAAGGAACAAACGAAGGCGAAGTAATGGGGGGAGGAAAGGAAAGATACACAAAACAAAAACTTATTTAGGCCAACACCATATGGGAGTTTTGAAAATCTGATAATGATATATTGGCCGATAGCACTTTTTCTTGATATAGACTCCTCAGTTTTTTGTGCCATTTAACTTTCTCTTCTTTTTTTTTAAGATGACCATAATTGTTCAATGACCTCAACCAAGTAGTTGTTTTAAGTCAAACCATGATGTTTGCCTAAAATTCAACAAATTGTTATTGTGCCTAAACCTAACTAAATCTTAATCCTGGCCATGGAAACAAGGTGTGAACACAACACTGACATATCATCAGTTTTTTTCGTTGAAATGATGTAGCAAACAGCAGCTTATTTACATATCAAGCAGTTGATGTGTAAATAAGCATTTGGAGAGGAGTATTTGGCCAACTGCTGAAAATCTAAATATATATCTATATTCACTCTTCTTTAGCTCTGTTTTAGGTCTCTATCTACACCCAAGGGAAATGCCTGGCTCTTTAGCTGCTAAATGCTCCACTGTGTTCATCATCAACTGTCTGCTGTTCAAGGCTGAGCAGGTAGTATGCAGCAGGGTTTTTAGAATTTTTTAACTGAAAACAGCTGCCTGCTGTAGCCAAAAAGACATTATGAGAGCACTAAGATTGAAACAAAACAGTAAGGTTTCTGTCTGGACAGATAAACAATGAGCTGAAACTTGCCATTAAGCTCTGTAAAGCCGGGGGAGAGTTCTGCAGTGTTGGGTGATAAAATCTCTGTAGTTTCATCACTGCAAGCGACGCCTCACAAATTACATATTGCCATTTGATACATTGTTATTATAAAAACATCAATTATAACCACTTTAACCATAGCGGTGTCAGATCAGAAAACATTTTTGCAACCATCTGTAACAGTTTTGGAAGACACTGACAAATTATGTCACTCTGTCGGTAGAGGCATTAGATCTGTGCTTATGTTGTTCTAAGGGAAATAAGCACAGCGGCAAACTGTCGCCTCCCACCACAAAGACCTGCAGTTCTTTTCCCACAGGCTTCTTTTCCCACAAACCATTGCAGTACCATATCCTGCACTAGTTGTTGTGCCTCCTCATTGGCAGGCACAAGAAAAGCAACTTCTGGGAAATCAGATGCTCCAAATTAAGAGAAAACATGGTAAAAAAGCAACATAAAAAACCTAAGAAACACAATAAAGATAATTTACATGGAGTTTACGAGTCATTGGTTAAGGACTACTCATTATTAAATCCTTTATCTTTATAAAATGATATTTAATTATATAATTTATACTTGTAAATGACTAATAAAGTATTTAAGATCGTTATGTGCCATCAATAAAACAATAATGAACTAATTATTCATTAAACTGTTTAATGTTAATGACATGTTAATGGTATCAATGGTATGTTGGTGTCAGCATGTCTATAAATTGATTGATGTCTACAAATGATGTGTGAAATGACATCTTAAGTTAAACTTTCATCTTTGTTTTATGTTGTACATTTATTGTCGGATTAGTAATAAGCCCTCTTAAGGGTTTTTTTTTCCTGCCCCTTCAAATACATTTTTATAAATGTTTCTATGTCATTTGTGTGATTTTAACCTCAGCAAATAAAGAAAACTAAACTAAATATCATCATTACTGATGGATTATAAATAATGTTGCCTATTCTTAACATCTCATAATGGGTTGTATATATACTGTGCATGCATATGCTTCTGAACGTACATGTGACGCACACAGACAGACATACAGTCATACTTTCCCCAATGGTGGTTGGGTAGTTGAATATGTATTATGAGTTTAAAAGATGAATAAATAAAGAGAATAAATAGAAAAACAGGTCACCAGCACTGCAAGTTATCCGGTGTGTTCATGTGTGTTTCTATTTCTGTCTGTCTCCAGTGTTTGAGGTGTCCCACCCTGATGCCAGTCTGGCTGGCAGTGCCACGGACACGCACACAATAACAGTCGCTGCTTTTACAACAGTGATTAAATACAGCAAATACAAACAAAAAGACTTACGCACACACACAAGGACTTACAGGAAATATAGAGTTTTGATTGAAATACACAAACACAGATACACGCTGAGGTGTGCTATTCTTTTGCCAGTAGACATCCAGTGAAAGACAACTTTGTCTGCAATAAGAGAAGTAAGGGAAGGAGGAGGAGAGCTGGAGGAAAGGAGAAAGTGAGAGACGTAAGACAAAGACAATAAGGGGGAGAAAAAGGAGATCAAAGATTGGTATTATAGGATGTTTGTGTGAGGGAAAGGAAGATAAATTGTGAATCTTAAGAGAGCGAGAAAGAAATCAAGAGAGAGGCAGGAAGATGCAGACAGAAGAAGGGGCAGGCAGATAGATAGATGGCAGATATGTGTAGATAAAGAAAGAGAGAAAATGGGTGGGGAAATAAAGTGGGAGCGAAATGGGGTGCTGCAGAGAAACAGAGAGTGTGTGTTAACAGTATGGCAGCAGTAGCAGTAACATTCCTGGCTGAACAGATCAGCTGGCCTGAGGAGAAAGACAAACACAGGAGAGGAAACCACGTCTAGACTACTGCTAGACACACACACGCGTATTAGAGAAACACACACACATACACGAGCTTGTGCACACACACTGGACAGAGACACAGCGAATGTGCAAACACACACACACACACGCACGCAGCAACCTGCTAGTTCGACAAGGTGGGCGAGTGCCAAGCATTGCCAAGAACCTGGTAGGGGGGTGGGAGGGAGGTGGGGATGGAAAAAAGGAAAGTTTGGACATAGGAGAAGAAGAGGCCAGGACTAGACAGAGGGAGAAGTGGGAGAAATGGGTGGAGGGTGTCAGCGTCAATGGGACACTAGCTTAGCGTCAGGTTTCGTAAACTTTACTTTAAATAAAATTAACATTTCACCAATAGAGGAGGTAGTTGAAAACTTAAATGCTGAGCAACTACAACATGTTGATTTAGGAACTACTTACAATTCGTTGTTGCTTCCATCTAGTAATTATTCTATTATTTCAGGGCGTCAAGACTGAACAGCTCCTGACTTTTCCTTGATAGTCGAGCTTTAAAAAGGAGCTGAATGTCAGCTTTCAACTGCATGATGGATCAGAGACAAATTAAACAAAAACAATCATTGCTGAAAAGACTAGTCTGTACAAACCTCTGCGCTGCGCCCTACGATCTGTGCCACAGGATCATATTTCAGTGGAAATCTTTATGGCACAAAGGCTGACTAATAGTGCAAACCAAAACGAGGGCTGCTTTTCCTCAGCAACCAGGCTACATAAAAAGACATGATATGTGGCTGAAAGGTCCAAAAACTAGTAAGGGGACTTTTGATTCTGTTTATGACGTAGCTCTCAAAGTCTCTTGTCAAATAGCTATTTTCAAAGTCAATAATGAACTTAAAATTCAACATCAGTATCATTCATTTGTGATTTTGCAGTTAAGGCAACAAGAGCTCATAAAATTATTTATTTAGTGAAGCTAATCGATACTTTTGTAAATAAATTAGCACATTGGACCTCATGCAAGAATATTTTCATATTCTTGTCCTAAATCTGTGAGGAAGTAATTAACTAGTCAACCAGTAGTTAAATTACTAAAGCACAAAAAAATTATAGATATAACCTCTTAATGTTGCTCTCAGAGGGAACTAGACTGATGCATTCAACTTAAAAATGTACAAAAGTTTCTTCCGGAGGATGCTCCCCCGGACCCCCATAAAGGGTCGGACTGAGACCTCACCACCATATTCTCTCAGAATTCTGTGGGAAACACTGGTAGTGTAACAGAAATAAAGAGAGGATACTTTGAAGTGAAGTTAGATGCAAACACAAAACGGTCCATGGTTGGAAAAAAAAATGGACTGATTTCCTTACATACTTGACCAGTAAAGCTGATTCTGAGTTTGACAATTATCATGTAACTGGTAGTTTTTAATACATGATCAAATGTTATAATGTATATTGCTATCCTATGAAAGGGTATCTAAAAATTGGTTCATACAAGTTTATAAGGTTACAGTAAGTGGATGTAGGAACCTCGCCAAGTGGTATAACCTATGCCTCTCTTGCTTATTGACTGTCTCCACTCTCCGCTAAAATGTGACAACCTCGTACTAAACAAGGATGTTGTCACCATGTAATAGGAGGCTAAGACAAGCAGTCTGACATTTGAACAAAACGTAGGCTTTACTGATAAGTCTCTGGTACCGGCTGTGGAAGAAGGCAGAGCTGAAATTATTTTTCCCAGGATCCAGAGCATTCCTCAGTCAACTGAAGACTGAAAATAAAAACAACTTGTGCAAAAATATAGAAAAAGCACAGCGAGGGCTGACCCTATGTCTCATCAGGTCAGGTATTGGTGAGTTCGGAGAAAATTAGCTTTCTCTGAAGGAGAGATAGTACATAAAGTGTTCATACCCATCATTAAATGAAGCTATCACTGACCTGTGAACTAGCAGTGTAGGATAGAGATATGTAGACAGCAGTCCATCCTTCCCAGAGCTGTCCAGGTCTCTTGAGAGAGTGGCAGGTCAAACAGGCTGTGCACTGATTGTTAATTGGTCACAGGTAACTCTGGAGTCCAATCAGCTACAGTACCTGGAGTGGAAAATAGACTTCCTGTGACACTTCAACAAGTTTCACCGAGCAGCGTCCTTGGAGCTGACCCGCTGCACTCTGTCACCTTATCCCCGCTGTTTACTGTCCGAAACCCCCTGGGAAGCCACTGGACACGTGAACAGCAATATCTAAGCCCTGTAAAGCTAGCCAATTTCTGTGAGAGTTTACAATGGTGAGTATGAACATGAGCTGTTATGAAATTGAAATAAAATTGCATTCACAGAAGAAAGGGAAAATGCAATACAAATAAATAAATAATGTGGACTGTGGACACTAATGTCACTTCATTTTGTCAAAAAGGAAGCAGTTTGTCTTCGAACTAATAAACCCTGGCACGCAGATGGTCGAGTGGTTAGAGCGCATGCCGCCGACCCCGGTTCGAATCCTGGCCAGATGTCCTTTGCTGCATGTCATACCCCGCTCTCTCTCCCATGTCTACTGCTGAATAAAGGTGTCTATGCCAAAAAAAACAACAACTAATAAACCCTGTTAAGATTACTTAGTAGGAATTACCCGTAACAAAATGTTGTGTTTAGTTTAGGGGGAAAATACATTCATGGCACACACAAAAAATACAAGGTGGAGGTGAAACTAAGAAGAATTCTAATCACATCATTTTTATTTATTTTTTTAAATGAACTATTTTACAAATTTACATTGCATTACAATTCACCATGCATTCATCACACAATCAGACATGCCTCATATTTATATTGTAAAGTCTGACATAGATCTTTTTCACCAAGATTTTATTATGAGCCTCTCACACAATGTGACATGCCATAAACTTTTATAGTCATAGACAGACTGTACTTCTACAATAATAAATAAACTGACTCCAAACATACTCATCTATTTGGTATTGGATTCTAAATAAGAAACTATGCTGACTAAAGTTAACTGAAGTCACATAGTCTGCATACAGGTCACATGCAATACATTTTTAAGTAGAGACCAGTGTGACTGTCTGCACAGAGTGCAGAATATCTCTACCTGACCTTGGTTACCATAGGAGACAGCCAGCCTTATCAGGGCAGCTGTTCGGCACAGCCAACCTCAGCAGGCAGAGAGATGAAGCACTCTGAGAGAGCTCCCAGGATTGCAGATGACCAGAAAATGACCTGGGGAGCAGTATCATATTACCTTTAGGTCAAAAGGGGAAATTCCCCCACACAGCTGTGGTAAGAGAGAAAGAAAGAACCTGAGTTCGCAAGTAATGTGTGATGCACACTTTGCTTTGCTGAATGTTTTTGCTAAATGACAACGCAACACACACTTCTTATTCATCGCCCACAGCAGCTCAATGAGACTGTGTCTCCAGGGACGAGCTGTTGCAGATGGATAGCTTATTGATAAATGTAGTTTTTCTCATATTTTGATGTGCTGGGTTTATGGAAATCCATTTAAATGTCACTACAGGACACCAGACAATCTGTTAAGTCATGGCTGAGGACTCTTGCCAACCCATCAGGAGGAAGGCAGTAGGTTCAAACTGTTGAGTCCATATCAGCCAGGAATGCGTTCCCTCTCTGACCTCTGCCTGTTTCCTCTGATGAATAGTCACAAGGTTTTTAGTCATCTACTGTATCTAATCCTAGAAGTATCCATATATGGAAGTTGTTTTTAAAAAAGTTTTCATTTCCTTTAAAGTTTTGATTGTCAGAGGCTGATTCTCAGCTTAGATTACTACAACCATGAAGTCTTTGAATATGAAACAATGTTCTGGCTGCAGTAGCAAATGTACAACATGATGTTTAAAGCCCTTGAGTTATTTGGTGATACACTTCATCATGAAATGAAATAAGAAAAACATCCTTGTCATGATGCATTTTCTTTTTTCCGAGGGACATTGGAGATTTTTCGACACCTTTAGAATAGAATAGAATGTCTTTATTGTCATTGTAAAAAGTTCATTTAGTTCTTTAGTTTATCTGAAAGACTAAAAAGCATTGGATATGAACATAAAATTAATAGTTTAATGGTTTTAACTGGACAGCAATAAAATGTAAAATGTTGTGATTGACATATATAAAAATAAGTTTAACAGTACACAAAATTAATGGTTTGATATATACCGTGATTTGGGGATCACAGTTCAGTTTGATGTTTTCAGTACAGCAGGAAAAAAAGGAAGGTAGAAAATAACATTTTGGTTTTGTGCTGCAGTGGAAACTATTACTGAAACAGTTTGGTTGTGCTGAGGTGGAAAAGGAAAACAACCTTTCTGTTTCTTGCAATGTGTCAGGACACCTGCTGACAGTTGTTCTATGCTCATTTATGTCTGTGTATGAAGTAGTTCAAACTAGCTCCACCTCGAACAGTTACATCAATCAGTTTCAATCTTTTGATGTTATATATAAAACAATATATCAGACAGAGGGACCAAACCACTAATTTTACTTTCATTGTTTTAAATTTGTCTCTTTCAGAAGTGGTACTTATGGGGTGCTGCCTAACCACGTCAGAAATCAAATGTGTCTGTGACAGCTTCACTCAAAAGCTAAGTGAAAAGCTAACCAACACAGAGAGGGGAGTCGGAGAGAAAGACATGGTATTGTTTCAAGGATGTTTAATAAGAGATGGATAGGATGCCGCAGCTCAGCCTTCCAGCCAATTTTTGACAGTGGCCACCTGCGGTACTGCAGTGAATAATCCCCCTGCAGCTCAAAAAGCATAGACCATTGTAAAAGAGATGTCTGTTAAGCTATTGACAAGTCAACTCATACTGCAAACCATATAAATTATGACTCTTTCTATTATGAATTTTTGAACCATGGAAGTTTTATATTTGTAAAACTTTCCTCGAGCTGAGAAAAGCAATTTAAAAATCTGTGATGTCATCACAATGTAAAGTCAATGGGCTGAGCGGGAGCTTTTTTTGGCGTCTGCACTAGCCGAGCAATTCTTATAGAACTGAATGGGCACCATTTTTGGTCGGTATCCAACTGTTAATACATCCATGATAGCCATTAGCATGCTGGTACGCTGCCAACACGTTCCAGGTGGAAGTCACACTCTAGAGGAACTGTTCTGCACACTGGACTAGGAGGATTATTAAACTATTTTGACAGCAGTTATTTGGGTTAAGGAGTGTATTCTTCATAAGACTGCATGCATTGAACCATGACATTAATACCGTGATGGTTCAGGATGAATTACTGTTACACCCCTAATAAAGTTTAATAATATCACAATGCCACACTATTGCTCTTCTCTGTGGTTAATCCCCAACACTTTACGCTCTTGCTAAAATAAACTGTAGTTGGATTTTCATGTGAGACAGTTCCTTCCACAACTGAAACCGTGTGTATATATTGTGCATTCACATTGCATATTGTGCTGTTGCAGCCTACAGTGAAAATGTTTGTCTTTCCCAATCTTCACAAAATGTTTGTAATTGAAAACAGCAGTGTACATGTTTTGAATCTGTTTTGAACCTATTCCAGAGTTAATTTGCTTCAACACTTAGGATCACTGTCATTTTGGAAAATATATCACCACCCCAATCTAGGATGTTTGGCAATTCCATGCGGTATCTGCTGAATGATTTGCCTGGGTTTGGCTCCTTTCATTGTTTCATCTCTCTTTACAAGTCTTGCCACTTAAAAGCCCCCAAAGTGTGATACTACAATAGCATAACTGTGCTTTGAGGTTGGGTCTGTGTCTGGTATCTGCCAGATACAACACTTTTCACCATAGTGTGAGTTCAGTTTTATCTTTATCAGAGCACAGAATCTTTTAGCTGATGCGCTCGAATAAAAGCTACTGTCATGTGCCTTTTGCATGTTTTTGTGTAGTTGGCCCTTGTGTCAAACACCCCAGATGAATAAAAAGCTCCACCAACTGCAGGAGATTCAATACCTAAAGTGGATTTAAAAGAATATGGATGCACCTTCACTCAGTGTCAAATAAAATTGTATTTGACATCTGTTGTATTGTGTGATATGTGTAAAGCTGTGGGAAAAAAGTGGATGTGGCTGAAAGTGCTAGACGTCAGAATTTATTGTGTCCTCTCTAAAGAGCTTGTGCAGATTGGCCTGTAGCCTTCAGTCAGGACAATTGTGGTTTGAATGTCTTGTGAATGTCTTGTCATACATTTCATTGTATCTACTGCATTTACTATTGCTCTCAGGTATACAGTGGTTGTTTTTCCTTGTTTATTTCTAAAGTTTACTGCAAAAGCACTGCTACAAATTATGCAAGTCATGTGAATCCATTGTTACAATTAACACCAATAAACCAGTGAACTAAACAAAAGAATCATCTGATCAGAGATTGAATCAGAGTTTTATCGGCCTCTGGTATTTTTTCACTGGTCTGGCTTCCAAAAAATGAAAATAACTTCATAACCTTCCATAACTTTGGTGATATATTCATTGAATACACAATACAGTGAACAGTGAAGTTCCATTAAGATTTGGTTGTTTTCCTTTAGTTGTGGATATGTATTGTTGCTTTATTACATAAAATATGCAAGATATAAAATTAGGCACATATTGGATCAGGAAATTAATGGTGAATAAATGTGGGTTTCTCCATATTTTGTGTAAAGCCAAAGAGTATGGAATAAATAGGGAGAAGAGAACAGAATTTATGATAATATTTCAGCAAGTATGAATGACCTTGATAATAAATTCCTGTGTCAAGAACTGAGAGATCTGCAGAACCGTACTTTAAATAGAATAGTGAAAGAAAGAACACGGATGCATTTGTTTGTGTGCGTGTTCACTCCAAGCTCCTTCTGTCTACTTCCGTGAGCCACCTGTCCACCACAAACATGGAGTTGAACTGTAATAAATGAGTGACAAGGAGAAATGCAGGAAGAAAATGTAACAGAAACTAATAGCATCTGTCTCCACTGTAAATCATGTGTTGACTGTTTGATGGTTATTTATTTGTGCTTTAGAACGTAACTGCCATGAAGCAACCACAAAATAAAGTTTTATTTCTCTCGTTCACTGGCTTTGTTCTCACTACTGCCACTCCCTCTCTTCACTCGACCAGCACTGCTCTCTAATCTCGCTCTCTCTTTTTATCTTATCTTTTTAAAAATGAGTCAGGAAGCTGACAGCAAAGTCTAACTTTACTTTTAATGTTATAAATTGAAGAGAGATGTCCTCAACTCGTCCTAAACTCTATATCCATGATTCCTATTCGGGCCAGTGACTGGACAATCAAACTAGCCCTGCGTAAACTTTTACTGGCCGCAGGCCAGCGGGGTATTAGTCATGTTGGACCCTGCATTTAAAGAATTTCAATAAAACCTTTGAATCATATGATGAATTATTTTACACTAAACATATAAGCACGAATGCAGCTGTAATATGAAGCAATATTATGCCTATTTGGGGACATTAAATCAGCAATTATAAACCTAATACTGCAGTGATATAAGGGATGATTTTTTTGAAAGATTATATTTTGTTAGGGTTGTTTTTTGTTACATACAGTAGTTAAATCAATCTGAATACTGTTTAGACACCTGTTGCCAATTAACATATCACATAACCCTCAACAATGTTGTTTCTCCAATTTGAATGGTCAATGTATATCTTACTGTCTGTCCAAGCATAACAAATAGAGTGTCTCTCTGAAGGGTAAGACTGTGCTGTGTAAATGCAAGATGTCACTGGTTTAATACCTGATTCCATTTGGGAGATATCAGAAAGTATGCATTAAATTACCAGCGGAAAAAGTTTCTGGGTCTCCCACCAATACTGTAGTTTGTTCTCAGGTCTGTGTACACAGCCTGAAGTTATGTTGCCCTAACAGCCTTTCACTTCATCAAATGGAATTATTAGCAACCCAGAATTTTTGTCGTTCATCAAATTGTCACTTAATTAAAACACTTTTGTCTGAAGCTAGGTTGTATTTAACATAATCTACTTCTTAAAAGAAAGCCACTTTATAGATTTACAAAATAATGCTCAAAATGTACCACTGTTTTAGTTTTTTTTGTCTATGAAAACCTGCTACTGGGTAAACAGTTGATTTTTCATGCAATCTGGACAGATTGACACTATTTGGTAGAAGTCTGTGGATTACCTGACTGACCAAGAAACACACAGTAATGAATTTAGACAAGACTACAACTGCACTAACAGCTTTCTAGGGCAGCACTTGGAGGCATAGAAGTGCTTTGAGCTAAACTCAAAGCAGGTATAATTTTTACCAAATTAACCATTTTGTGTGTTAGCATTGTAAGACTTGCTAATTAGTACTAAAAACAAAGTATGTCTGTGGCTGATGGGAATGTTATATATTAAAGTTAAACAGAAATCATATTTAATGATCCCTGTGTCAAGCACCCCAGTCAAGCATGTACTTTAAATTTATCGTTAATTAAAAAATATCACATGGGAAGGAGTGCTGTTACACTGAATATCAGCACCGCAGTGATTCGGCTGTAGGAACAAGGCCGCAGGCCACAGCTGTGGCAGTATTCAGTATAACAACACCATCTCAAGTGGTGGAACAACAGTTCAACAAGCGCCATTTTTTAGTGAACAAATTATACTTTGCTCGTTTATTTAATCACTTATTTCGCTTTGCCAACACAAATAGTTCCACAATTGGACTGGGACTGGACTGTTGCCAAGCAACACATACAGATGCAGCTGTCTAGAATTGCCAGCTGATCCATGACAGGTCCGTGACAGGGCCCATACACACTGTGGCAGATCCTTGCTGGGTACTTAGCTGTAATGAGATCCCCCATCGTTGACGCAGTTCTGACTTGTAACGCCCCAAAGCATCTCTGTGTGGAAACCAGTTTCGATGCTTTATCTATCCACAAGGAGCCTATGGTGCCGCTGGACATTCACTGACCCACTGAGCCTGTTGTTATAATATTTGATGTGTATGAGGGATGGTGCTTCCCACACAGAGCATACTTTTAGTGACACATTTATTATTATCATTAGGTTGTGAAAATATTATATTGAAACTTTTTGCAAAACATTGATACAGATATTTGAGTGAGTGAGCGAAAAGGCTGAATTGAGACTAGGGTTGGGCGATGTCCATGATTTGGACGATCGACGATGTTCAAAGCAAAACATTGTGATGGCCGATGGCATCGGCGCGGGGGGGGGGGGGGGGGGGGGTCAATATACGGTCAATATACGGGAGACTGCCGCGCACGGGGAAGGGCGGCGGTGGCACATCGCCGGCACATCGCCGATTTAATAAGCGGCAACACAGAGCTTTGCTCTCGCACGCGCTGCATTTATAGTCACACAAACACACACGCACTGTCACTCTAGTGCGCGCTCTTGCTCGTTCACTCCAGATTCCGGGAGAATATGTATAATTTGCGGGCATCATGGAGACGCTATCAATATGCGGGAGACTGCTGCGCACGCGCGGGGGGGGGGGGGGGGGGAGCGGCGGCACATCGGCGGCACATCACCGATGGACACCACATCACCGATGGACGATGGCATCGTCCATGAGACCAACCCTAATTGAGACCCACCTCTAATTATTGATTGTTCTATGCCATGAAAGTGCTAAAGATGTGTTATTCAACAGAACTGCATGAAAAATGAAAGCAGTTCTTGGAAATTAATGATACAGAGTAGCAAATAACTGTGTGTGTTGCATTCAGATCTGTGCAGGAGACCTGCTGTTAACAAGGCCTATAATTTATAGTCATAGTAGCCTACACTCTATACTGAAACACACAAGGACACTCGTTTCACTTTCTGCTCTGATCCAAACTCTTTCTGTTTTGTCAGGATTTAGTTTTGTTCCAGATGCATTTTCATATGCAATGAATGATTAAGTTAAAGTATCCATTTCTGTCAGATTTTTTATAACAAGTGTAATATCGTCAGCATAAGCAACAGCAGTGACTTTGTGTGCTTGGCTTATATGTTTCAGCAACACAACTGTAGTTCATTTGTTTAATTAGAAGACTGACAGCTCAAATATAAAGAGCTGCGCTCAATGGACAGCCCTGCTTCACAGACTCACAGGGCCAATTTACAAAGAATGGATCATTTGCAACGTTTAGATGTCACTGAATGTAATCTGAGATGTCTCAGAAACATCAGTACAGATGTTCTGTTTGCAATCCATAGCTAGCTGCATCAGTTTCTTTGCTTTGGGTTTTTTAGATACTTCCAACACCATACAGCAGCAGAAACGATAAGTCCGTCTTTACATTGAGCATGGTTTGCACATTCACACACACGACACAGCAGCAGTAACTTTATTAACATCGGATAGGTAAGGATCTTACAATAATTAATGTTCTGTGTTCTGCGACACATTCAATAGGTCAGCTGGCACACACTGATTTCAGGTTGATATTGTGGGATTGTTTATAATAAAGCAACCCTTTTGGATGAATCCTGAGCTGTAACAACACTGTCGGGACATTTTTTATTTTTCAATAAAATACATTTCAACATTTTAATTGTGTTTGGGGCTAGAGCTGTGGAGGTGAATCTTTCAGCTGATCAAATAAACCTGGGCCCATTTCCTACTGGTCCATAAAGAGGGTAAAGTTTGCCTTGTTCCTCCCACATAGCACTGTCATTCAGAAAATTTGAGATTTATTTGTCCAGGTGAAGAACTGTCTCTGAAATGTTGCATCCATCTCAACCATCTCTGTGGTTCCTCAACAGACTTAATTCTTAATTAGGTCGATTTTCTATCCAAAATATGATAACTTTAAATAAACTGGTGCACCACCACCTCCCACCACCAACCCCCTCAACCACCAGATAGCCACTTGGTCCCCCACCAATCAAGTATGATTTGGTAGCAGCTACCCCATCCCCATGCACACACTGTGGACATGCTTATTTGGCTGGGTACATTGTTTTGCTTAATGGCCCTCTGCTGCTGCTGACAAATCTTGCAGAATGACTAAGTGCAATGCAGGGTGATCAGATCTCTGTGACGACCTCTGCTGCCGGCTTACTGGCGGCAATGGAGAATTAAACTTTTAGCATCTGAAATACATTTTTAGACAGCTCTGATGGAGCTGATGATGATGATGGACGGGGTGTTTTATAGTCAGCACCCACACTTTGTGCAATAAAATGGTTAATTAACAGCTGTGCAGTTAAGCAGTTTATTATATACAGTACAACCAAGTGGTGGAAGGCCTGTGATAATTGAAGTTTAAAGAGTTATCCCCTAGGGAGCATAGGCTACATGTTTCTTTATGGGTTTTTAATTTGTTCATACTGTAGCATTAATCAACATTCATAAACAGTAATGCATTGTTCAGAGCACAAAATCTACTTCTTATCAAATCATTGTAGTCTGTAAGTGAGGCCTTAGAGTCATATTTTCTTTTTTTTTTAAGTGCACTGAATTTGTATTATTATTACTTACTTGTAATGAATTAATGGTCCTGTTTGAATGGGTGCGTTTACACTGGAAACTAGATAAACCCAGGAAGACAGGGGGTCTGGAAACTGGTCCGCTGGGATACGGCTAAAAGCAGCAAATCTGAGTAGATGGTACTGTAAAATGTTTCCTGCACACTAGCTTGCACCTTTGTGCAGGTCTACAGATAATTGCAGGCCAGTTACCTTGTACCCTGTACGTTTATCTGTATGTTTCTATTTATTTGTCTCTGTTTGTAAATATAAAGCATCTCACTCACTGCCATGATCTTCCTCGCCCAGAGTCCCGCGTCAGACAGTTTCTGTATGGCAGCAGCTCTCAGGCTGTGATTGGTGTAAGATGTGTGTTCCTGCCTCTTTGCACATCCTGGGTAACATCTGTAACAGCTGGTTACTCACGGGGGACAGCGGTACACCAGACGATGCCTGTCAGAGCTGTTGCCCTCCTGGGCTTCAGATAGTGGGCTTTTGCCCAAGGCCAAATTTTTCAAGAGATGGTACCGGGCAGATGGGATTTCCTCGCTCCTCAAGCATAGTGACCCTCTGATTTTCTCTGTCTCTCTCCATAGGATCATCATTGCTTCTTCGTTGAATGTCATGGTGAAATACATGGCTCTATTTTCATCACGTTTTAGGACCTAAGAGTCAGATTTGAGATCCCGATTCCCCTTTGCTCCTGTGTCTAAAGTTTACATCATACCAAACCTTGCTCAGTAAAAATTTTGGATTTTCTAGATTTAGCGTTGCAGAATATTTTTACACGTACTGGTTGTCAGGTGAAGCTTAGCGAAAGTTCAGACAGGAAGACCACCTTTTTGTATGCTCACGTCATAGTTTTATTTCTCATTCTTTAGTCATCCTGATCCTTCTTAGAGCTCATACTGATCTCCGTCAAAGCTCATATTTTCCTTGCTGTTATTTCTGGAGCATCAATTGACACATCAGCTGTTCACATCACCTGGTCAAGTCTAACCAAAAGCACAGTGACACACCTTCATTGTCAGCCTATCATATTGCAGCTATCTTTTTAAATGTTCTCCCTCTCTGCTCAGGTGCTCTCTTGATGCTGTTTTGCGCAACCCACCAACTCCCCATCACCACCCAGTCTTCAGATTCCTCAAAGCAACACTTCAACTTCATCAGCCCGATCAGTTTCAGCCTTAAGATGACTTGTTGTGATTTTGCCTGAGATTGATTGATTGAAGTCATCAGCCACCACCACCAGTGTCTGGACTCCATGGGGGGATCTATCATGCTGATGCTCAGGACTTACGTCCTTCGATTCAAAAATGTCTCCCTGCAGAGTCCAAGCGCCAAAGACTATGACAATACCTAATCATTAATATCATCTGCATAATAAACATTATTTTACTTCATCTCTGGTTTCTCCTGATTGACATCAGGTTGGAGGGTTGATGTTTTGTCTTTCCATGTCCCTCTAATTTCTTTTACAACACATTTGAAAACATTATTAGCTGATATAAATTCTGGGTCCTGCATTAAATTCCATGAAAAGCTAACCGGTGGCCAGTTGATAGTGCTTTAAACCATCCTGGAACCCAGGGTAGCTGCTGATGCCGTAGAGATCCTCTTTAGTTGTCCGGATGGATCCATGAAACTGCCTCAAGAGCGTATTCAGATCAGTTGTCATAACGGACTGAATGTCCATGTTTGTATTATTGAGACTTAGCCAAGTCTGAACACAAAGCACACCTGGAGTTTTGCACTGAGGAACCCAGGCTTCTACCCTTCCCCTCATCCTTTTCTGACAACCAGTCATAATTCAAATAAAATATTATTTATGGAAATATGATCATCCTTGTGGTGCAAAGTTTGTTACAATCTAAGAAATATAACACTAGTTGATGTACTTAATTAACAGTAACACCTCTAAAGCAGAGTGATACATGTGTAGTTAAAAGTCCCTGTGTTGTTATACTCTATATCAGCACTCATGGAGAGCCTCTTGTCCAATCAAAATATCTCTATATATCAACAAGCTAAGGTGCAGTAAAATATGTGTGTTCATGGTTTTAAGTTACATAAAAAGGAAACTTTGCCAGGAAAGCTAATTTGATTTGTTGTTAAGAGTCTGTGACTCTTGTGTTGTGCAGCAGGATGCTATCTGGCTCAGTGTGACCATCTGTTCTGCCTATGACACAACGTCACATTATCACTTTATTTAAGATTTGATTTTCTGTATCAAAATAAGACATTTTTCTCAAAGGCAGGCAATTTAATTTCAATTGGACTTTAAATATTACAATTAATCCTGTGGGGAACTTGAATGTCTCCACCACAGTCCATACAATAGTTGTCGAGTTAATTCAAAACCAAAAATGTCATCCTCATTGTGGTGCTAGAGGAAAGGTCAGGGTATCAAACCATGAATATCTGTACAAAATTTTATGGAAATGGTTTGTTGAGATATTTCAGTCTGGAACAAACTGATAAAACAACTGACAGACAGAGCAGCCGACAGACTGACACTGCCATCCCTAGACCAACCAGCACTGCCAAGGCTAGTCTTCTGAAGGCTAAATGTGTGTGTGGTCTCTCCCGACAGAGCCTGCCGCCCACTCCCCTGACACTCGGGTGAGATATGAAGAAAGACAGAGTGCTGCAGAGGAAATATCTGTGTTGACACGCTGAAAAACACAGTCTTCCTCCCTTTTCCCTTTCCTCCTCCTCACTCCTCTAACTCTCTCCACCATCTGCTCCCCACCTTTCTACTTTACGCTTCTCTGAGGGAGGGACCTTTAACCACAAGAAAATAAATGGTATTTCATCTTTATCTGAATGTGTATGTGTAAATGGACCATGCTACATACAGCAGGCTGGTTCACATTGTGGGAGCTTAAATACCTTTGCTCAACGGTACTTTATCAGTATTAGTCAACCCAACCCCATTGTCTTAATCGTCTGAGTGACCTGAAATACAGTAGCTGAGTGTATAATTTGGAAGATCAAGATGGTCTTTTCTTATACAGATTTTCCCGTGCCCAAGAAATTTCAAATACTGGCAGCCAGCCCATTTTAACTCATCTAAGAGACTCTTTGGGCAGCAACACCCCTGTCATATCAGTTTTTCTGCGATAATTCAAGGTCATTTACTATCCATGTTAACTGTTTGATCTCTATGCAGGGGGTGACATTGAAACAGCTTCCCTTGGTACAGAGAGCATGAAAGATGTTCTGTTTCTAGGCCTTGGTCAAATAGTTAGAAATGGTTTCTGTTCAGCTATAGTACAAGGTGTCGGGAAGAAACAGTGTTTCTGAAGAAGAAGAGGAAGAGGGGGAGGAAGACAAACTACTGATTTGGATCCCAGCTTGAAGGGCTGAAGAATGCCTGACTTGCAGTACTGCAGATGGCCAAACAGCAGGCTCAGAGACTGGTATTATTTAGAAGTTGAAAACTGAAAGAAAAGAAAGTTTTAGGCATCCAGATCTTTTACTACTGTAAATATTGCAATATTATTTTAAAAAAGTATCAAAAGTAAATGTATTCATTAGGCAACAGAAATGCCTAAGCCAGTGTTATACTGTGACTTTGTTATTATTATATTATTATTATATTATTATTATTATTATTATTATTATTATTATTATTATTATTATTATTATTATTATTAAAATTAGGGCTATGCTATATGACCAAAATCTCCCCCCATCATCTGAATGACAGCAAAACGCAGTAGAGTCTCTCACACAATAAAATGAAACAAGTGCACATAAATTAGGTAAATTATGCTCATGCTACTCTTCTGCTCTCTGCGGTGCTGCAGCACACAGCGAAATGAATGATCATTATATGAAACGATACACCACACGATATACATTGTCATATCGCACAGTCCTTATTTTTATGATTAATTGCTATGTGAGAAATAATTAAATGGTGTGGCTAGGTTTTCCCACAGTGTTTTATAGCAGAGGTGGTCCAAACATTAGTCGTTTTAGAGGCTGCATTTTGTGATACTGCGATATACTGAGAGGTGCTTCTAGTATTTTGTCTACCTTCATTTAAATCAATGATCATAGACCAAATAAGGTGGCAATTTGTGTCAGGTATTTGATTATAACATATATTTTGCTGTAGGGAGGGACAAAATATAGCTCATGACAAATTTTATTATCAATTATTCTATTTTTTGTGGCATTTGCTTAAACATTTAGTCAAGTTCAGTTAAGTGTCAGAAAGTAATGAAAAATGCCATCACATGTTTCCAAGATGATGTCTTCAAATGTTTGTTTATAGAAAGGGAGTGAATCCTCACATTTTAGAAGCTGACAGCCATGTTTCCCCTAGGTTGACTGCTCTGGGGAGGTTGGGGTATTGGGGGGTTGGGGAAGAGACTCAGCAGCTACACATTTCTCTGTTCTTCATTTAAGAGCAGAGATTGACACTCAACTGAGAATAGCTGGTCTACCTTAACAGTCAGTCCACCTTTACATGAGCCTGGTCAGGTTAGGCTAAACCAGTGATGCCAACTTCAGGGCTAACCCCCCTTCCACATTACACAGTGCTCATATAACACTACCTTTCATATAGATGTCACTTAAAGAATGAGGAGAGAGAGGGTGACTCAAAACAATCTCACTTTCTTGATTTTGCAGCAGCACACCACCAGGGAAATACTGGACTGGTGAAGAATACAGAGTACTGCATATCAAGGAGATATTGATTTTGATATTGATCGGTTGATAGGTAATTCTGCCTTCCAAAACAGCTCATATGAGTGTTTTCTGATCTTGCACCACACATTCACTGTTGCGAGGAGACAAGATGCAAACCACAGTCATCAGTGTCAAAGTCGTACACTCAACCACCCACCCCAACCGCCTCTCTATGAGGTTCTGTGGCGCCACAACAACATTACTCTACATTCACTCTTACTTCTGAGAGGGTCATTATTGGCATGACCACAAGAAGTCACTTGTCAGGAAAATGTACAAGTAGAACTGATAAATGACACTTTTGTTTTCTGGGTAGGACAGTCTCAGTGCATCTGTTTTGATAACCAAGTAGCGATGAGCATGTTTTCTTGCTGTTAACTAGAGTCTAGGTCATGGTTCAAACCCTCGTCTCTCTCATCTCTCATCTCTCTCTCTCTCTCTCTGAAACACACTTCGCTGAGATTGGATAAAGTGTATTCTATGACACGGTGAAGATGACTGCAAACAAAACAAAAAATTGTTCATATTTGATTTGGCCTCTCACGGGCGGTGGCCTCCTCAAAAGAAGAGAAGTGGTTTGGTGGCTAGGCAGACAACACTTTAAATCCCTGCAGTCAGAATAAACTGTGGGAGTACTGACTGAGAGGTAATCCACTCTCTTGAAGTGCTCTTCAGCAAAGCATTTCACCCAAAAAAAAAAGAAAATTCCAGCAGAGTGACAGTAGATGACTGCAGTTACATGCAGTTTAACTTGTAGATGTGAGTGGATGTAAGAGATGCAAGTGTATGCAAGTGGGGCTGTTTTTCTGAAAAGAACAGCCTGTCGATCTGTGTTGCAGCAGCTTATGATTACATGCTATATCGTTTTGTAATTTCATGAGTCACACAATGCTGTGTATGCCTACTGTAAATCACTTTGATTTTCCATCACTTGGCTGCTGTAATAATGGGTTTTAGTATTATGGGGTGTCTGTTTTTGTAATAACGATACATTACAGTGGATGAATAGACAGAGGTAATGTAAGTGTGTGCGAAAGAAGGAGAAAGAAAACAGTCAACCGAGAAAGAGAGTATGTGTGTGTGTCAAAAGGAGAGAGAGGGAGACAGACAGAAAGCGCCCCTCCATCTCTTGAGCCTTACCGTTGTGTTTGCCAATCTCTGCTTGTTTGTGTGTATGTATGTGTGTATGCCTATGTTAAGTGGGATATGGCAACAGTGCCATCTAGTGGACACACTCATTTTTCAGATTATTTTCTAGCTGTGTCAACCGTGTTTAACAGCTCACAGTGGAGACATACAGACAGGATCATATGTGATAAACATCCTGAGTCAGACTCAACTCAGCCTCAACTATCTGAGGACAGAGTGTGTGTGCTTCATTTTACTGGTTTTGTCCCTACAACTAACCTAACTAAAAACAAAACATCCATTCTCAGTGTGCTATGCAGATGCATCTGCAGATACTCGAAACTTGCTTAAGATGGGTAATCCATCACAACGACATTTAATCAGCCTTATTTTTTTTTATCCGAGTTACATTATCGTTGCATGCTACTGCAGCTGTGAGCAGAAACTGTTTATCGGCTGTCGTCCTTTGTGCGTTCAAGGATGCTCAGACACATGACATTTACTGTAGTAGTCGGCTGCTGGCCAGTATCCTTTATAATAAATATAATGAATAATAAATTCTAGTTTTGTGTGATTTTCTGACAGTGAAGCTCATTAAATACAATGCTTCTTAGCACCAGACCTTTTAATCTCTTTTCCATTAGACAGTATAGGAATCCATTATGCTTTCATGATATCCAAGGGAGCTTATAGATTCATAAACATTGTATTAACATGCTTTCATTTATTTACCTTCAATTTGTTCCCTCAGGACATCCCTGCGTGTCATTTTGTTTTCTACCTATTGGCAAAATCAAAACTAATGGTGCTCTTGTGTACCATCACTCAGCAGGAGACTCAAGGGATCAGACTGTCAAGTATTCTGTCAACTGAGCCTACTTAGAGCAACTAAATGAGGGGACAGAGCCAAGAATGAATGGATATTGGGTTAGGGGATGGATGAAGAAAGAGGATGTGAGGTTTAATGGTTGGAGAGGAGTGAAGGGAGGATAGGCTGAGAAATCTAAGAGGCTGAGTTAACCACATTCAGTATGAGTAGGACTGACGTAGGACTGTGAGCTGTGCCACTTGCTTTTTTATTGTGCACATTGTACACAAATTTGCGCTATTTCCACCCAGCTCACCATTAGATTATTTTTTCTCAAACCATTTTCTGATGTCAAAAAAATATACATTAAAATAATAAAAAATCATAAACATTGGACAAATAGTCGTGGCTTGTACTAACAACTACTAGTCGTCTAAGACAGTCTTTGGTCAAAGGTGGCCCTACTACAGTTGTGCTCTTCCAGCCGCTGAGCAGCTGGAGCACTTGAAGGTCAATTGCTTGGTAGCAGTCGAGAGGGCAAAGAGTGTGTAACATTTTCTACAAAATTTACCAGCTGGTCCAAAGGTTTTTAGCCACTGTGGATTTCCCTGCCAAGCAAGCTACAGAGGCCAAACTAACAAGTCCAATACTGAGGTCACACTTTATTTGGATTACCCAATACAGGTAATCACCATACTGAAAAGAAACCACAGTGTGCCAGTTATAAACAATTGACTTTCTAATTATGTGTAAAGGATTTTGAGTGTCTGAGGTTAATTTTAAAGGTTGAGTTTAGGGTTAATAGCAAAGAAATGATTAGGATTGAAATTAAGACAAGCACTAAGTGACATTACATCAAGTGACATTCACCTGTATATCAGCACTGGACTGACTGAGTAAAGTGTTATCCTATTTTTGTCATTTTTTACAGTCCTGTAAAATGGTAAACGGACTGCATTTGTATCGTACCTTTCTAGCCAACCTGCTCATGAAGAGGAGTTTCTAATCATTCACACACACACTCAGCACAGCCTTCAGGGGCAATCTGGGGTTGACTATCTTGCCCAAGTACACTATGCGGATCAGGCCGGGGATCGAACCACTGATCTTCCAATTACTGGACGACCTGCTCTATCTCCTGAGCCAGAATTCAGTCAGTCATCTGAAAATGTGCCTCAGACATGAGGTTATATGTGTGTATCCTGTTGTAGTGGGCAGAACCTGCTCGGCTCTGCCTCTTCATGGAGGTCTATTTCAATGCCTTCACTCACAAAAAATGAGTGTTTCGGGTGTCGCAGTCATTGGTGTTTTTGAAATATAATCTTATAAATAGCTGATAGCTGTTCCTTTTCAAAATGGATTTAAATCTTCCGCTGTGTGTGTGTGTGTGTGTGTGTGTGTGTGTGTGTGTGTGTGTGTGTGTGTGTGTGTGTGTGTGTGTGTGTGTCTGTGTGTGTGTGTGTGTGTGTGTGTGTGTGTGTGTGTGTGTGTGTGTGTGTGTGTGTGTGTGTGTGTGTGTGTGTGAGATGAAGAGAGGGTCATCAGCAGTGCTTATGTTTGCCATCCTCCTCCCCAAAGACACACACACACACACACACACACACTTTGTTTGCAAGGCCTTTTCCCTTCACAACACTGGTTGCCGTCAGCAACGTGCCCTGAGCTGATAAACTTTATCAACCGACGCACACCTGTGCCAGTGCACAACCACACGCATGCACATAGATCCACATAGGCACACTTCTTGCTTTGCTCTCCTGACAAGGTAGACATCTACTACTTTGTGTGTGTGTGTGTGTGTGTCTGTGTGTGTGTGTGTGTGTGTGTCTGTGTGTGTGTGTGTGTGTGTGTGTGTGTGTGTGTGTGTGTGTGTGTGTGTGTGTGTGTGTGTGTGTGTGTGTGTGTGTGTGTGTGTGTTTGAGTGGAAACCGTATACATCATGTTAGGGGGCCTGAGGTAACAACAATACACTCCTGGCTTGAGGAGTCACACATCATTGAACACTCACAAACACACAATCATGTATAAGCAACCCACAAAAACATGAACATACACATACGTGCACGCACATGAAAATAAATACACACTGAATTAACTCAAATAATATTTACACGTCTCTTTAGAGATTGTCATTATCACTGTTTTGCCACGACACAAATATGAATGTGTGTGTCGCCCATCTTCTATTCAAACTGTGTATGTGTGTGTGTGTATCTGTACACATATGTACACTGTATGCAATGTTGGTCAGTATTATGGCTAGTTTTAAAACACCAACCAAAATGTCAAAAGTATTAAGTATTAAGTTGGCATCTAATGAGGAAACGTTATATATTATACAGGCAACAATCTGTATGCACACTGATAGATTAAACACTTTGGCTTATTTTGTTTGGCTTATTTTGTTTGAAACATGCTTACATTCGCCGAACTAAGGTATGGAAACAATAGTTTGGTGTCTTTACCAAGAGTTACATATCATGGTATCAATATTGAAAACTGTCCATATTCAGAATAGTTAGACATATTTAGTCCCTCAGTCCTGAACACTTTATCCTAAATATAATCAGTAATGTATCAGTTATAAAAAATATCATATATATACACATATAGTGCACTGGTTCCTTTGGTGAACAGCAGGCATTGTGTTTTCAAAAGTAGGCGAGAACTTCCAGATGAAAACTAAAAAAAGACCCAACTGACACAGGCTAAGCGTAACAATGTAAAACTGCAGTGAAGTCAAATGCTGTTTATATATGACACTGTTTATGCTGTTTATGTAGCACACAACACAACCCGACAGCGCCCAACTTAGAGTGTGAGGACGATGCATCTGTCAGCCTGCCGCTGCGCTTTACTGCTGCGTGATGCACGCAGAAGGAAGTCTGCACATGCTGCTGCTTTGAAAATAAATCATTTTTTAATGTAGGGTTGAGGTACCCCGTTAATAAACAATGTCACCACAAGGTCCATTTTCTACTGAGGAAAACTGTAAACGACAGTCAGAAGCTCCAGAGAACTTAAACCTTTATATTCTAAATAGCTCCATTAAAACTCAACTCCATGTGTGTGTGTGTGTGTGTGTGTGTGTGTGAAAGCAACCCTGAAACATCATAATACTGGAATTATGCTTATATAGTTCAAACATTTTAGACTTTATTTCATAATATCTCAACGCCACTGCAAATATCTTCAGATCATTTTTAGTCTCCTTATCCATAACAATTTTGTTGAAATATTTAAATTATTTTCTGTAGTTTTGCAGTAAGAAAAACAGCAAGATTTTGACAAGAAGAGGCTTTATAATTGATCGTATCTTTCCATTTATAGTAGGGTTAGGGTTTTTTTTCACTATCAATTAATCTGCAAATAATTTTTTTTTATTAGTCAATAGAGCATTTGTTCTATAAAATGTGAGAATATGGTGAAACTGGCCAATCACAACTTTTCAAGCAGAGTCCAAGCATCTTTAAGTTGATTATTGTGTCAAAAATGAAACCATCAAAAAACCCAAAATATTCTATACATTATCATTGAAAAGGGTTAGGTTTTTTTAAGCTTATAAATAGTTCATATTTACAATTTTACAAATTTTCTTGTCTCAACTAGCTGCCACCACTGAACTTTTAAAAAATACTTAAATTATTCAATTATTGAAACTGTTGCCAATTTCTTTTTTTGTCATTTAATTCTGATAATTTTGGGGAGGGAATGGTATTAAAACAAAAAACAAAAACAAAACATCATCCACTGATTCTCACCAAGACTTTGTGTCAGTCAGTAGCGTGGCGATGATGAACGCCAGTCACACTGCTTTTGTCACTCTGTCAACCTTTCTGTCAGTCACTCTGTCAATGTCAACTAGCCAGCTAGCTCTGCATGAAGGGAAAACTGGCATCAATCAGGCTCTGTCAGTAGCAGGGCCCATTACTTTAGAGGGATTATGATATCAGAGATCGTAGGCCTGTGGGCTAACAAACCCAGAGACAAATAAATGCTGAACTTTTGGAAAGTGCCTCTGTTAATGCCTCATTCAGCTCATCTAACTGTGCAAATATTTGCAATCATAAAGCCTGTTATTTCTGAAGTTCTTGCACGCAACAAGAATATCGGGGATCTTCATGGTTTTTATCTACACTCTCACTCACACACACACACACACACACACACACACACACACACACACACACACACACACACACCCTCGGGAAGGCATTATGACAATATTAGTGTGTATTTCGGATTTAAACATACATTAATTGGAAAATAAGGGAAGAGGTATAGCAGAGTGCCATTTATTCAGCGTGGACTGCGTTCATTTCAAATGATGTCAGTGCATCAAGGTGTCATCTAGCTGTGTCATGAAAACACACACACAGACACACACAAACACACATATGTGCGCATGTAAAAAACCTCCCTGCATCCATGCACCCCTTTCACTTTTTCTCGCTCCCCCATGCTCCCTCCATCACAGTGCCACAGTGACCCTGACAGGTGGTAAAGCAGTACTGCAGTGCTAGGAGGCGTGACTGGCATATAGTTTGCATATGTATGTGTGTGTGTGTGTGTGTGTGTGTGTGTGTGTGTGTGTGTGTGTGTGTGTGTGTGTGTGTGTGTGTACTGTAATTACTAGAGAAGATAAATCTTGTTAATGAAACAGACGGAAAGAAGAGGACTCTGGAGAGGGAAAGGAGGAGCAAGAAGAAGAGAGATGAGGGGAGGAAGGGAAAACTGGGAGGAGGGAGGAAGGAGGAGTGGGAGACAGAAAGCAAAAGGAAGGAAAGGTAGAAAAAAGGGATAAAAATGAAAGAAGATGAAGAGAGAGAGAAAAAAACGAGGTAAGGGAGACAGGTCTGTGGGGAATATAGTAAGGGCGAAAAAGTTGACTGTCACGTTTTGTTTCATTGCATTATATATCAGTATTGAGAGAGTGACGCAGAGAAACAGAGGAGGAAGGCAAGGGTGGCAGGGGGGTTGTAGAGAGAGATAGACAAGAGAGTGCAGACAGAGAGGAGGTGACGGATGAGGAAAGGAAAAACAACCTGGAGAAGCCCCATTTTCTTAAGAAAATATGTGTCTGAGTGCGCTCGCAGAGTTTAAAGTGCTTGACTGTAACTGGTCATGCATATTAATACGAACAGAGTGTTTGACGTCTATTGGAAGGACACTGAATTAGTGTAAAAAGACTGCAAGACACGTAAGTTATAACTGTGAGGCGCAGGCATGTGAATGGGCCGTGAGCAGGCAACAAAGTGGAAACACTTGATAAGAAAATCAGATAAGAAAGCTTCATCCTCCTGGAGTGGGCTTTAGTAACTGACAGGGACAGACTGCAGTACTGGAGTTTGGCCCAGAGCACAACTGGTACATAAGTACTACATCAGCCTTGGAAGGGCCTAAATTTACATAAAAATATAAATTTAAACTCAGATTAAATCAGGTTTATTGTGTTTTTTACTGGAAGCACATGTATAAGCTTTGAACATATATACACAATAAAGTCAATAAAGGTGCAAAGGTACTGCCAGTAGAATGACTTGATATCATTTTTCAGACCATTGATTCGGTGTAATGTGGCATGGGGGGGAAATGTGAAAAAGCCCTCTAAAAGTCCTCTGAAAAAACAACAAAAGCTTCTGTTGTTGACAAGGCTGGGGATGCAGAGTTCACACCCTTTGTATTTAATTTCGGATATTTGGTCACCTGAAGTGTATAGTTTGCATTTTAGAGCCTAAAGTTTTCTCTAGATTTCCAGAGTGCAATCAAAAACTGGGGATAGAGCCTTTAGTGCTTATGCACCTTATGTAGCCTACCTAAAACTTAGAGCATCCTACCTGCTGAATTGAGATTTGCACTAACACTTTTTTCTTTTAAAATTAAGCTTAAGACGTTCATTTTAATTTAGCTTTTAATTATAGGTTTGTGCATGGATGTCTAGGTGTTGATGTGTGCTTGCTGTCTGTCTTTATTCATGCTTATTATCTACCGTTATATCATTCTGTGCTACACTTTGAATTGCTTTTGCATGATAATGTGCCGCATAAATAAACCTAAAACTTAAAGTTGAATGGTTTTTAAAAGTTGAATTTTACAAAAAATGACGAAATACAGCAATAAATAAAAACAACAATGAACCCATTATACCAGTGGCGGCTGGTGACAAAAATGTTTGGGGGGGCGCAGTTTGATGGTTGGTGGTCCTAGGGTTAGTGTCAAATAAGCCGTAGCACCACTTCATACCGCAGCAAAAAAATATAAATAAGAAAGAAAAACGAATCTAAAAACAACACAACACACTATAATGTCCCCTGGTTTGTCCCAGTATGGTATCTCTGACCCACAGAGAGAGGAATAAAAAATTATAACCAGATATGATAAAATGCACATTTCACTCACATCACTTAAAGATACCAGCAGTTAAAGCAGAGTTACCAATAAGGTAATATGCTTAAAAAGAGACACCACCTATATTTTAGTTATTGTGTCTTCAGTCCTGATTTCACTGTAATCTGTTAGTTGTTGCAATACCTAAACATGACAATAGATGGCGCATTAAGCACTATACACTGCTGTGATTAGGCATAATTTATTTAACTTTAATAATGAAATGTACCCAAATCAACTGTAATAGTCAAAATTACCTCCATCATTTCTTATCCTGCATTTATGCATTTTAGTTTTTTACATTTCATAGTTATGTCTTTTATAAAGTATTTTTTAACACTTTACAATATTAATAACAGCAATGCAGCTACTACCTGATCTTTTATATGTCCTGTTGGAGCTGCTGGATGCAGCCACTGACTGAATCTATGTTCCTCTTCTGGAGCTTGGCATAGCAGAGGTCTACATGTGGCCAGATGTGGTGAAACAGCTGCAGAAAGAGCTCAGCAATGCTAAGTCTGCTAAAAACAACTTAGCTCCATGCTATTGTCTCGATGGCTGCAGCTTTCTGTTTGATTTTTTTCAGAGAGATGTTTTAGGTCTCGTTCCCCTGTCGTTGTCCACAACGTTTCGGTGCTGACACTTTGAAACAGCAAACAGATTAAGCAATAAAAGGAATAACTCACACTGCATCCAGCTAGCCAGCTCCGTTTATCATAACAGCAGCAGGAGATACTCTCAGCTCCTCCATCACCTGCTGCTGCTTTATCCTTTTTCTCTCTTCTAGTTAAAGTCTTGTGAAATTATTTTTTTGTAGAGAAATTACAAAATAATCTTCTTTAATTTCCGCGGCTCCACTTTAACGTCATCTCCTGAACCTACCGTAAGCAGGAGTTTGGGTGACAGCAGCTGACGGGAGGGCGTGAATGACAGCCGGAACTGTCCAATCACAGTAGATTAAAAAACATGAAACAACAACAATTCGCTGCCAATAAAAGTGGGCGTGTCCGGGGCGCACTGAGCTGCGCCCCGTGGGAAACGTGACGCAGGCCAATGAGAGAGCAGCCTCAGGTCACATGCTTGTCAAAAGTTTGAGGGCTTGCATTGACTTCCATTAGTCCGGCGCCCCACATACAGGAAGTACATATAGAAATTAATAAAATACCATTTGGAATCGATTTATAATGAATGATGACAGGTGCTTAGAGGCTAACAGGACCATCTTGCAAACAAATACTATTTATTTCATAATTATTTAGCATTTTCTAATTCATTTATGTTTAATATGTTTAAGTAGATTTTGGCCAGATATTTGATGGGGGCGGCGCCCCAGCGCCCCGCATTGACCGGCCGCCACTGCATTATACAGAGTTTTCATGAGATATAATTCCTGGCACATGGAAAAAAAAATCTTAGAAAACTTGCTTAGACATATGACCTCTGCAGTATTTCTAATATTCTGGTAACTGGTGGATGGCTTATAGGCAAAAGAGTTACATTTAAATTCAAAGGACATATTGCATATACTGTACCATACATCTACATGACTAACAGTAGTAGTGTCTTTGCTCTATCTAGAAACATATAGTAGAGCTTGTGCTACAAAGCTTCAATCTTTCTCAGATACAAATACAACCCAAAGCTGGACTAGAACCACACAACAATCAATGCATGTATCAGATACATGACTTACATATCCTTCCTGTTTTAGTTATGCAAAAATAACCTAGAGTGCTCCTTTTCAAGTTACTTATTAAATCTAATTACTACCACCAATTAAAAAACACAAGCAAACATGAAACTGTTCCAACAAGTACCCACCAGACCTCTCAGCACAGGCTACAAACAATCACAATTCACACAAAGCAGTGACCTGACAACTGAAGAGGACACAGATGCCAAATTGCTTACCTTTTTTATTAATTCAATTTAATTACCCTGCTTTTAATTTAATTACCCTGCCAGGCTCTGTCAGTGTCTGTGTGGGCTACACACAGTGAGGAAAATGCCCAACAAAGAGTTACATTTTTGCTTAATACAACATATTTAATCACATAATAATTATCTTACCTTAACGAATTTCCCCTCTGGATTTGAGCTCTTCCTGCCTATGTACTCAAACTAAATCATCTTTTTCTTCTTGGGCTGACGTCCATTTTCGAAAGAAGTCTGAAATAAATCCACAAAAATCTCATTCAGTCATTTCACGTTGTTGTTTTCCATCAAAAACTCAGAAATCCGCCCTGCATCACTGCTAATGTGACTGCAGTGGAAGTTAGCTTAATGAGTTGGCTAATATCAATACTGGAAAAACGTGCCAACTCTCCTGGTTGATTTATTTGAATGATATAGCTAACCTTTGTGGGTTTATTATATTCCCTTATCTGTTTTTCCCCAGGGGTTCACTTCAATTCACGTTACTATTTCTTCACATTTGCTGGGCCTACTAGCCAGTTCAATAATAGTAGACCTTCACCTGTATTCATCATAGACTGTATATAAAATGGACGTAACATCCGTGACGTCACCCATTGGTTTGTGGACTGCTGCTTGGAAGCGAATAGTATCGGATCTGAGCAGCGCCATCTTGAAAATTTCAGGTGCATGCTGGGTTAAAAAAAAACACGGATTCTACTTATATGAGCATCAGGAGGACCATGAGGCGCCCTCCTGAACCTGTGGACCAATCAACCTGTCAATCACAACGTAGCCACGCCCTAATGCATGCCCTGCTTTATCGTCAAATATAAAATCAGGGAGGCCAACATTTCACAAATGATTATCATACTGCATTGAAGAAGGCTTTAAACTAGCGATTGAGACCATAAACACATTTTGAAAACGTTTACTGAGTTTATAAATCAATTGAGAAGTTGGTGAATTCTCCATTGACTTGTATAGAGACGGAAGTCCTTTTGACACCAAAACGGTCGCCCCCTGGTGGCCTTTTGATAGAATGCAGTTTTAAGTTACTTCCGCGTTCGCATCATTTCAGAGGACCCAAACTCCCCGCCTGGTATTCATCTATCACTGTTTCATCCAGAGGGGGCGCAGTTTCACCAATTTGAAGATGATCACTAGGAAAGACATGGCCACAACAATACTAAATATTAAACGACAGAAAAAAGGACAGAGACCCCTCTTTAGCATCTATAAGCAGTATGCAAACATCTATTGAGTGGTCTGCAGACGGTTTTATAGTTTTTTCTGAAATTATTAATAAGAACATCAACAACACTCGCACTCTGTTTGCTATGGTTGATAAGCTTACAAACCCCCCTAAACAGATAGCTCCAGAACTCCTTTCCACAGATAAATGCAATGAATTTGCTTGCTTTTTCAGTGAAAAAATCCAGTCCATAAGGTTAAATATCAACACAAATCAACAAAACAATAAAAAGACGCAATCCCTAAGACCTCCCAGGAATAACTCAACTGCGATGTCAGAATTTAAAACAGTTGACCAAATAACCATAGAGGAAACAGTTCAGCATCTAAAACCATCAACATGCTGTCTTGACAAAATGCCATCAGACTTTTTTAAAACTATTGTGAACTCTGTCCAAACAGATTTGTTTTTTCTAAATAATAAATAGCTCACTTCAATCAGGCACGTTTCCTAAACCCCTAAAAGTAGCTGCCATTAAGCCACTCTTAAAAAAGAGAACGCTGGATGCTTCCATGTTAACCAACTACAGACCTATCTCAAATCTTCCTTTTATAGCCAAGATCATTGAGAAAGTGGTTTTTAATCAACTCAGCAATTTCTTGAACTCCAGTGGCCTTTTTGACAAATTTCAATCAGGCTTCCGACCTCATCACAGTACAGAAACAGCTCTTATTAGAGTGTTAAATGACATAAGGTTAAACACTGACTCAGGCAAGGTGTCAGTTCTGGTCCTGTTGGATCTCAGTGCTGCGTTTGACACTGTGGATCACAGTATACTGTTGAACAGGTTGGAAACTTGGACAGGACTCAGCGGAACAGTCCTAGAATGGTTCAGGTCCTACTTGGAGGAGCGGAGTTATTTTGTGACCATTGGAAGTTATGAATCCGATCGAGTTGCTATGAATTGTGGAGTTCCTCAGGGGTCAGTTCTTGGACCCCTTCTGGTCAGTCTATATATGCTGCCTTTGGGTCAAATTCTGCAGAACTCTAATGTAGACTATCACAGTTATGCAGATGACACGCAGATATACCTAGCACTGTCCCCGGATGACTACAGTCCAATACAGTCATTGTGTCACTGTTTAGAGCAAGTAACAAATTGGATGAACCAAAATTTCCTTCAATTAAATCAGGACAAAACTGAGGTAATTGTTTTTGGCAATAAAGAGAAGAGGATTGCTGTCAGTAAACATCTCGAGTCACTCTCTCTAAAAAGTAGCGACCAAGTCCGAAACCGTGGCGTGCTGATAGACTCAGATCTGACCTTCAGCAGTTATATCAAATCAATCACCAAAACAGCCTTCTATCAGCTTAAGAACATATCCAGAGTGAAGGGTTTTATGTCTCAAACAGACCAGGAGAAGTTGATTCATGCTTTCATCTCCAGTAGACTCGACTACTGTAACGGTCTTCTGACTGGACTCCCACAAAAAAGCATTAAACAACTGCAGCTCATTCAGAACGCTGCAGCCCAAGTTTTAACCAGAACAAAAAGGATCAGAGCACATTACTCCAGTTCTAAAGTCTTTACACTGGCTCCCAGTCAGCTATAGAATAGATTTTAAAGTTATGCTACTGGTCTACAAATCACTGAATGGTTTAGGTCCAGAATACATGAATGACATGTTAGTAGAATATAAACCCAGTAGAGCTCTGAGATCTACTGACTCAGGTCAGATAGTGGAGCCCAGAGTTCAGACTAAACATGGTGAAGCAGCTTTTAGCTGTTATGCTGCACACAACTGGAACAAACTACCGGCAGAACTGAAATCAGCCCCAACTGTGAATATTTTTAAATCCAGGTTAAAAACACTTCTTTTCTCCTGTGCTTATGATTGAGCTCTTTCAAAGCACTTTAAATGTTAATCTTTCATTTGCACTCTATGTCCTTTTAATGATTTTAAGCCATTCATTATTTTATGCTGCAATCTTATTTTTAATGCTCTATTATAGTATTTTATTTCTCTCTCTTTCTATGTTTCTGTACTTTGTCTGTATTATTAGTGTGTGTGTGTGTGTGTGGGGGGGGGGGGGGGGGGGGTATGTATGTGTTGGATGATTGGGTTTTATTTTTATTTCTCAAATTCCATGTTTTTTCAATTTTTTTTGTTAAATGTTTCTTTTATGTAAAGCACATTGAGTTGCCACTGTGTATGAAATGCGCTACATAAATAAAACTGCCTTGCCTTGCCTTGCCTATAGTATTTTTGAGGAGGTGCAAACAATAATTCTTTTGACATTTTTGTTTTAAAATGTACTAAAAGTTAGTTATCTAGAAATGTGTTGATCAAATCTAAAAGTTTGAGGTCAGGAGAGGTCAAATTAAAATCTACCTAATAAACTCAGGAAGATTTGAAACTTGATTTATCTAGCTTGTTCAAGTAAAAGCATACAAAATCTGCAAGTCTGACGTCTAGACACGTAGGCTCCCTGACCGCATATACACCCTTTGAAAAGTATGTGTGTGTGTGTGTGTGTGTGTGTGTGTGTGTGTGTGTGTGTGTGTGTGTGTGTGTGTGTGTGTGTGTGTGTGTGTACGTACGTACCCTGGTAAAATTGAACTGTCATAGCCAGAATGGGCACTTTGATCATTTTATGTTCACAGGATAGGAAAGGAGAAGAACGTAGAGAGGAGTCAATTGGAAAGAAGAGGAGGGAAAGGAAAAGAGTGAATGTAGTAGAGAGGAGAAACTAAAGAGAGAAAAAAGGAAAGAAGAGGACAGGAAAAGAAAGTAAAAGAAAATTGGAATATAGGGAAGGAGAGGAGAAAAGATAAAATGTAGAGGAATTGAGTGAAAGATAAGGAGAGGAAGGGGAAAGAAGAGGAAAGTAACAAAAAGAGGGAAATGAAGGAGAGAAGAAAAGAGGGAAGGAAACCAAAGGAAAATAAAGTACAGAAAAGGAAAGAAGGAGAGAACCCAAAAAAAAGGTAGGAAAAGAAAGTAAAAAAAGAAGATAGGAGACGAGAAGATATTGGGATACGAAGGGGGATGGAGAGGAATGTAGAGCAGTTTGGTGAGAAAGAAAGGAAAATAAATGAGAGGAAAGGGAAATGAAGGGAATGAGGAAGAAGAGATAATATGAAAGAAATCCTAAGGAAAATAAAGGATAGAATATGAAGTAGAGGAGAGGAGGAAAGCAGGAAAGAAAAGGACAAGAGGTAAAAGAAAGAAAAAGAGAAGAAGAAGAAGAAGAAGAAAAAAAGGAGGAGAGAGGAAGATGGTAAAGAAAGAAGAGATTAAGAAAATAATATATGAATATGAAGCAGAAGAGGAAACAGGAGTTGAGTTGGAAAGAAAAGAAAAAGAGGGGAGGAGAGAGGAGAATAAAAGGGTTGAGTGGAAAGGAAAGGAAAGGAAAGGAAAGGGAAGAAGAGGAAAGGGGAGAGTTGAGTGAAATGGAGAGAAGGAAATATGTATGAAAATGAGGAGAGTAAATGAGACAGGAGAATAAAAGACAGGACAAGAAAATACAACAAAAGAAGAAACTGAGGACGAGCGAGAGAAGAAAGAAATGGGGGCGAGGAAGAGAAGAGCAGATAGAAAGAGGGGATATTGATAGAGGGAATGGATAAGGGATGAAAGCCTTCTTTCACTGAGTGATGAGGATGTACTCACATCACACGCCACTTACCCAGGATTCATAGCGTGAGATGAGTTCCCAGCATCCCTTTCATCTCCCACAACACCCAGTAGTGGTCTATCAGGAAAGAGCCTGGGGAAGCACACTCAGCCACAGACAGCCACACATGTGGACACGCAAACGCAAGAACACGATCGAATTTAGCCACACACACACACACACACACACACACAGGCAGATCCTTTTTCCTTTCCTTTTCACACACACACACACACACACACACACACACACACACACACACATTAACATTTTACTCAGATTCCTGTACAACAATACGAAACCTGGTAACTATGTTCACACACACACACACACACACACACACACACACACACACACACACACACACACACGTTACATGCAAACAGGCACTACAAAGTGGTCAGCTGTCTCACCGTATCCACGATGATCACAGACGTCACTCGTTGCAGTGGCGTTTGATCTCTGGGTTGACGAGGTTGCCTGAACAGTCTGTCAGAGTCATACAAGACTGGAAAAAGAGACAGAAATGTGTGTTTTTAATTTCTTTGACATGTGTGAGCGTGGTGTGACTTTGCTGGTTAATTTGTTACAGCTTGAAAGGAGTAGTTCCAACATAACGGGAAATATGCTCATAATATTCATATTGATCACTTTCTCATGTGTGTACACTAAATATAAGGCTACATCCAGATAGTTTAGCTTAGCACACATACTTGAAACTGGGGGAAACAGCTGGCCTACCTCTCTCTGTTCAAACGTAACGAAGCATACCAACCAGCACCTCTAAAGCTTGATAATGGACACAATATAGCTTGTTTGCATGCATCCAAAGCCTCCTTTGTTCAGTAGAACTCCCAGTGTTGTCCAAAAACTATTAAAAGTACAGCCGCAAGTGGCAATTAGTGGGGTCTGACCACATAATGTGACATATATGCATTGTATATTTAAACCAATAAGAAACAGGAGAATACACTCATCAAGAAGTCATTCTGGACTCAAACGTGTGAGCTTACAATCACAGGGCTTGTGTTTAGACCACAAGACCATCAGGACGACATAGTTGTAGTTAACAGCATTTGATACTACACATTAATTGAAGTCTGCATACAATCAATAAATTACTGCACTGAAATGAATAACTTATTGTGTAAAACGATACTGATGCTGGTGATCAGTAGCCAATGTCCTTGTGAATTTTATAAAGGCTGAGTTACTTTAGCAGCCTCTTATGCCTTGAACAGCAGAGGAAGTCAGGGGCTGAGAGAGGAGGAGTGACATTTTGGACTCTGTAGGTCTTTAGATCCAGACACTTTTAGCGGAGATGAATAATTACTAGAAGAAATTGTATGTGATTGCTGGAAGCTGAAATTGATTGCTCTGCTATACTAGAAGCTGAATTGCACTGACATTCTGGAAAGACTAACGTTGCTTTCGAGTGGGATTAAACATATGACCTAGTGTTTAAAAGACAGCAGCAATGCTATGCACTGTACCAACATGTAACACAGCAAAGAGTAAGCTCAGATCAGATTTTCTTATTCCGACTTTTCTTTGCCTAGAAAATAAGAGTTACAGCTCTGACATTCTTCCATCGCGTGATGGTGCATAATAAACATTTTAAGCAGCTTTGTTTATAAGAGCAGAAGAGTTACAAGAGGCACTGCCCTGAGCGAGTGTAAAACTCAGAGCCTTATAATCTAGCAGTGAAAGCTGACCATTACCAGGGCTTAACTACAGAGCCAGCATAGATCCCTGAAACATGAAGCACAAATTCCCATTTTGTTAAAAAGAAACTGATCTGCCTAAAATGAAGTTTCTAGCTCGGTCGTTTGAACATTATTTATGACAGCAGGATTAGCTGAGATTTGATGTGCACACAGTGTTTGAAAGAAGAGAAAATCTGTACATTTAAGAAGTGGGAGAGCAAGGAGACTGAGGGCCTGCAGATTGTATTGCAATCAGTGAGAGCATGACAGCACTCACAATTAAGGTTTAAATCTAAAAAATTATAACTCGTATGGGAAAAATATTTACATTTTCTACACAGCAATGTGTTTCCATTTACAGAGCTTCGCTAGCTTGTTGCGCAGCACACCACAACCTCTTGAGTTTGTAGTGTACGACATTATAGGTTTTACATTTCTCAATCAACTTTAGTACAAGGTCAAGAGGTTGTTATGTAGCTCAAAAAAACTAGCAAAATCAGTTTGATATTAATGTTTAGAGCCATTTCTAAACAAATGTGCCCCTAATCTTTGTGATGAAGGAACATGTCACCAAATGTGACTCATTGATGTGTTTTGTAATAGCTTTTGGACAACAAAGGTCTATAGAACAGAGGAATGCGATATATGAGACTTTGGATACCAACACAATATTTGTAAGTAGGATCAGTTCATTGTTGGTTTTGCTCTGCACATGAGATTTGTTGACAATAAGATAAATATAGAAAATCACCAACCATATCTTTTATCCACAGTGTAAAAAACAGCGATTTGTCATTAGAGTGTTTATGTGCTAGACACATTTGTTGCTTTTGCTTTTCTTAGAATATTTGTAGTCTTTGTGTTAATCTGATCCTGTTAACTGTACCTTCATACTTGACAAAGACATAAAAGTGGTGTTGTTCTTCTCGTCTAACTTTCTGTCAGAAAGCTAAAAAGTTTATATCTTAAAATGTTGAAATATTACTTTAGGAATTAAAGTTTGCTTAACTTATTTCTCTTTAACTCATCCTCTATTCCAACCATCATCTCACCATCCTTCTTTGTAACTAAATAAATTACACATATCATTGATATATCATTTATCAGGGGATATACTGTCACATTTGCACAGAAAACAGAAACCAATTTCCGCTTGTGTTAATTTTACTGTTTGAGAGGGTACAGATTTCCCCTGTGTTCATTTCCCAACTGTGTGTGTGTGTGCGTGCGTGCGTGTGTGTGTGTGCGCTCGCTTACAGATTGTAACTATACTCATGGCTGCCCCAGCGAGAGAACATCAAATGTCTCTCCATCTCTTCTCCACTATCTCTTGCACGGTGCATCTGTCCCTTCGGCCCTACATTGCGCCTTCTCTCCATGATCCACCCATCTCAACATCGCCACGGCGACAAGTGTCTCTCCATCCAAACTGACACACATGTCGAGATGAACAGATTGGGAGAGCAGGGAGAGCAAGAGGCAGACGGAGAAGTAGAGGAGAGAGGAAAAGTCGGGTGAGATATGAAGAAACAAGATGATGTATAAAAAGACAAAAAAGAGAAGCCAGGAGATAAGAGAGGGAACAAGAGAGAAAGAATAAAAGCTTTATACACACACACACACATACACACACACTAGGGGAGCCAGTGGTCTGTAAAAGTGTTGAAGTCACATCTGAATGATGGCTCAGCGGAGCAATAGAGCAGCATCACCGAAAAACAAAGAGGAAGAAAGATTGAGAGAGGGGAAAGCCTGAAAATGTAAGTGACTTTCTATCCACCGTTTTGTTTTCAATGCATATTTACAATTTGTGTCTAAATGACAAAAAAGTGTCTTGATCCTCAGTCTCCTTCTGAAGCCTCTGGGATCCAAGTTCAAATGAGCCAGAATTGACAAATTAGCATCATAAAGTTCATGAAGCGTTCCTGGTGGTGATGGTCCTAGCTGGTTACAAAGCTGTCAGTATATTTTTTCATGCCATGGTGAGCAATCAATCAATCAAACTTTTCTTTTTACCTTTGTACAGTTTAGTGGAATTGAAAGAGCTTTGCAGATGACTGACATGCAGATACAATAGTACAAAACAGTAAAACAATTTGAAACTAATCCACATGAGAAGTAAGAGTAATGAAAATGTAATAAAACCAATGAAATCATAGACTACGTTCAGGCTACAAGCAAAATCTGATTTAATTTTGCTCATATGTGATTTACATCTGTGTGTTTCACAAAAGTGTGAACAGCAAAAACCACATTTAATCTGATCTTTTCTATTCTGATTTGAGCCACTTTCATACGTCATCCTAAATTGGGCACACGTCTGATTTTTTGGAGTGCAACCTCAGTCTGAACAGTCATATTGGAAGCCATGTGACTTTTCCGTCACTCTAGATCAAAGATGGAAGACAGCTCTGATGTAAGTATTCAGTGGAGGAACGGTGACGTGTAAGACCTGATAAGTATTTGGGGTGACACTTCTGCACAAGCAAAACTAGAGGGGTCGTATCATAACTACATCCCCACACATCTCCATACAGAAGTAGCAGCCATTGCTCCACAAAAAGCCATAAATAAAAATGTAGCTTTCTTTCTCCTCATCCTCATTATCATTTGCTCATGAATTTGCGAGCTTTCACTGCACAGCAATTTATAAATGGTACCATAAAACTGACTTGACTTCAGTGGCATGTTTACTTACATATGACAGCATGCTGCATGTGATGTCTTTAATATTGTCCTTTTGCGCATACAGGTCACTTCAGGACAGTTCCCAGTTCACACTGGGGAAAAAATGCTGAGCAATCTGAGCAATAAATCCAAGTTGTGAAAAAAGACCTGTGATATGAACATAGCCTTAGAGGACCAAAGAAGCTAGAAAATATTCACTGGAATCTGGACATTTTCTTCTTAAAAATGACTCAAATCTATTAACTTTTTTTTTTTTAAGTTGGCAACTAATTGATTAATCGACTAATTTTTGCCGCTCAACTTTGCATAGTGAAATACTGACAGAGTAGAATAGAAGAAAGGATGGAAAAAAGACAGACAAGTATTCTATAGCCTAAGTGATTTAATTATTTAATGTAATGCTTATGTTAATAGATCAAGCTGCTTGCATACAAGTACCCATGAAATTAAAACCCACATCATGCTGCTTAAAGAATCTTCTTAAGCTATGACAACTTGTGGACAACATGGAAGGAAAGAATAAGAAGGTTGACTGCTGCTTTGAAGAGTTCCTGCTGTTGTTGTGCCTGGAGGTGACTTTGCCTTGCATGTTTGTGCGTGTGCATGTGTGTGTTTGTGTGTGTGTGTGTGTGTGTGTGTGTGTGTGTGTGTGTGTGTGTGTGTGTATGCCTTCCACCCCCCCCCCCCCCCCCACCCCCCCCCCCCCCCTCTCTCATACACACACTTTCTCTCTCTCAGCTATGTGACAGATAATTGACATATTATCAGCCAATGACCTTGTGTAGCAGGCAAATCCCCACCAATTAAAAACTGGGCCATTTCCTTGTCAACTGTGCATAATGGAAATTCATAAGGCCCACGATCTAAATGAGCAAGACACACACTTGCACACACACACATGCAAACACACAGCTGCACAGCCACACACAAAAGGTTATTTTTATGATAATAGATGTTACCCATACGTTAAGTCAAGCATATCAAATACCAGCAAGATCAGAAAAGCCTATAAGTGCCGGTGAAATGATGTTCACAGGGAGGTCAGTGTGTGTGCGTGTGACTGTGGTTAACCTTGGAGGACAGTAAAAGGGTATCCAACTAACTTTTCAACTCACTCAATCACAAAGAAAGAGAGCGAGGGTGGCTGCAGACTGACAGAGAGAATGAGAAAGATGGAGCAAGACAGACAGAGAGTGACAGACAGAGAGAAACAGTGACAGAGACGGAGGATGACACAGAGAGACAGATGGAAAGAGGTTAAAGATTCAGATAGACTGTGAGGGAGTGGGGCAAAGAGGGGAGAGATGGGAGAAATTAAAAAGAAGAGTGTGGAAGACTTTGTTAGAGTAGTAGTGTTAAATAGTTAGAAAGAGACAACCTCTGTGTGTAAAGGGTCACTCAATCATTGGGAAACTGTAAAAGGTTAGAAGAAAGGCAGGAAGGCAGATGAGAAAGGTAGAAGATAGGCAAGGCAAGTTTATTTATATAACACATTTTAGCAACAAGGCAATCCAAGGTGCTAACATTTTAACAAATATTAAAAGCATTAAGATGAAGTGTATAAGAAACACAAAAGAAACACACCATAAAAGGACACTTAAATACAACAACAGTCAAAGAGCTGAGACTAGAAAACAAAATCAAACTGAAATAGAATAAGACAGGTTTAAAATACAAGAATAAAAGTTACTGTGCAGTGTAAAAATGAATAATTATTTGATCTAATAAAAGGCAGCAGCAAACGGAAAAGTCTTCAGCCTTGATTTAAAAGAACTGAGACCTGCAGGCTTCTGGGATGTGGAGCATAAAAACTGAACGCTGCTTCTCCGTGTTTACTTTTGACTTTTAGGGCAGAAAGCAGACCTGTCCAAGATGATCTGAGAGGTCTGGATGGTTGATAACGCAGCAGAAGATCAGAAATGTATTTTGGCCCTAAACCATTCAGTGCTCTATAAACCAACAGTTTAAAATAAATTCTTTTACAGACAGAAAGCCTGCGTAAAGATCTGAGAACTAGAGTGATATTATCCACTTTCCTGGTCTAAGTGAGAACTCAAGCAGCAGCGTTCTGAATTAGATGCATCTGTCTTATCGATTTTTTTAGGGAGAACTGTAAAGACATTACAGAACGTCACAATAATCGACTCTACTGAAGATAAATGCATGGACAAGTTTTCCCAATCTTGCTGAGACAGATGTGAGACAGGTGATAGTATGTTGATTTTGTAATTTTCTTACTGTGACTGTTGAAATTCAGGCCTGAGTCCATGACTACACCAAGATTTCTGGCTTGGTTTGGGTTTTTAACACCATTGATTGAAGCTGAGCACTGACTTTAATCATTCTTCTTTGGCTCCAAAAACAATTACTTCAGTTTTGTCTTTGTTTAATTGAAGACAATTCTGGCACATCCAGTTGTTGATTCGTTCAGTGCACTTACTGAGCGCTTGTATTGAACCATAGTCCCCTGTTGACATGGTTATGTAAATGTGTGTGTCATCTGCATAATAATGCTAACATATTTTGTTGTTTTCCATAATCTGAGCCAGTGGACAGATGTAGATGTAAACAGATGAGGCCCCATAATGGAGCCTTGGGGAACTCCACATGTCATATTTGCCACCTCAGCTGTGTTTTTACCTACATACACAAAGAAGTTCCTGTTCTTTAACTAGGATTCAAACCAATTTACTACTCTGCCAGGAAATATGGTAAAGAAGGGAAGAAGGGAAAGAAAGAATATACGAAAGGATTGTATTGGTGTTTTAAATCAAAATTAGTTGAAAAATGTTGGAGAATAACGATATCAAAAGCAGCTGGCAGGTGAGAAACAAGGATGGTAGATGAAAGTAAGAAGGGAAGGCAGGCAGGATAGAAGGAAAGAAGTGGGATTAGGCTAAGAACAAAGGAGTAAAGGAAGGAGAAAAGAGGAGAAGAACAGAAACAATAAAGGAAGGGAAGAAAAAAAAGGGAAAGAAAGGAAGGAAGACCAAAACAGAGGAACCAAGGAAGGGAAAAAAAGAGTGAAGAGAGGGAGGTAGAAAACAAGGAGCAAAAAAAGGAAAGGTATTATTATAACTATTGTTTATTCAGGGAAGATTTATGGGAGGATGAAGAAAGCCAGAAATGAATCATGCATTGAAAGCATAACAGAAAGAGGAAGGAAGAAAAGAGGGTAGGAATAAAGGCGAGCAGATAGAAAAGAAGGAAGGATAGGAAGGGGAAAGAAGCAATGAACAAACAAAGGGACCAATGAGGGAAAGAAGAAAATAAAGTAAAGATTGATGGAAGGATGGGACAAAGAAAAAAAAGGGAACAAAGAGGGAAAGTTTGGTAACCATTACACTGACCACTGTTTTGATTATTAGAATTTAGAAGTGAATCACATGAGACTGGGATTGAAACGTTCTCTCTTTAAATATAGTCGTGGTTTGGAGTCATTGTGGAGGTCTTATTCTGTGTTTTGCCTGTAATTACACTCCTTATATTAACTGCAAAAGA
This sequence comes from Scomber scombrus, assembly GCF_963691925.1. NCBI lineage: Eukaryota > Metazoa > Chordata > Actinopteri > Scombriformes > Scombridae > Scomber > Scomber scombrus. The sequence continues at coordinate 13,757,244 of NC_084985.1, forward strand.
ATGTGATTTCATGGTTAAAAGAATGCGTATGGTCTGCCATGATGCAAACCCACCAACATAAGCAGGGGGTCACAAAAACAAGAACACTGTCACCACTGACAGAGAGGTTGTGATTGAAAAAAGAAGCATCGGTAATGATTTTCAGTCATGGCAGTAGTGCGGACCACTGGTTCCTGTATATTTATGCAGCACTGCTGGGCCACAAAAGATGCATGAAGAAATAAAAGATTTTTTATGGGGAAATGTGGTTGGAAAACTGTCCTTGTGTCTGATGTATGAGCTCTCACACAATATATTCCATATTCTGCCTACCTGTTGCCATTGTGCTGAATCCTCATCTGAAGACAAATTAGCATTTAAATGAGACAAGTTATTTTCCTTTAATGTCCTCTCTAAATTACTAATGCATGCAATATCTTTGATTGAGATGAGAGGTGGACTGGTGGGTTTTTTAGTGTTATTGACCCAGAAGAGGTTGAGTGAACGCTCTCTTTTTCTGCAACAGCTCTGCATCACACTCACAAAGTTACACTCAGCTGCTGCCCAGTTGCATACAACCAGAAACTCCAATGTTTGGCACTGAACTGCCTGACTGATGCAAGCTGTTTTCACTAAAGGACCACTCCAGTGATTTCCAACCTTATCTCCACAGTGTATGTGTTACAGAAAGATACTTTAATGCACCTGTACACTTGGCAGGACTCTGCAACTTGTCAGAAGGCTCTGTTCACCTCCTCAAACCCTGCACAGGATGATGCAGCCCTGAGCCACAAACTGGCAAGGAAACATTGTTTTGCTCACATTTTAACTTTTCATAACGTGGACACCTTAGGAACAAAGTATTGTTAAAGATTTAGCCCAAATTTGAGAACATTAAAAAAAAAAAAAGCTGTTGGGAATTGCTGCAAGAAGCCAGTATCCCTCACATTAATTATTTGGTCTTTTTTCAAAGCCTGAATGGCAAAATAACTATAATATTATCCATCACTGATGCACTGAGGACAGAAAACAGACAACTCCTCTTCCTTTATATCATTACTTTCTAACTCACTGCTCTTCTCTGAATGTGAACTGTTCCCTCTTGCACACTTTCTATAAAGGTCCTGTCATCACTAAAGCCATAATGAACGTTTACGTAACTAACACCTCCAGTGTATCTGAATGATGAAAAGCCAGTAGTTTATCTCAAAAGGGCTACAGAACATAAATACACATCAATTTTGTTCCGAGTTGTTGAAAACGTTCCCATAATCTTCATAAATGTCACATCCAAGCAATTTGGGGATTACATAATCAAGACTGGCTCTGTCATGTTTAACCCATTTTTCCATCTTCTTTGTAATTGTAATAATGAATGAACAAATTTTAAATGTGACATTTCCACTATGCATCTAAATGCAGTAAAACGTGGCAAGTCGACTTGGTCACATTTTATGAGCAATACAATTGATGGGTTTGCTTGTTTTTTTAGCTTTTCATGTGGATATTGCTGCCCACATATGAACCATCACACCAGAGAACACTCATACTTTTCCACAGGGTCAGTACTCTCCTGCTGGTGTGACTAACCTTTATTCCACCAACTACACTTTAATCAAAGTGCAGCAGCAGGCAAGTAGCTTTTGAGGGCCACATACTCTACATGGACCTCCCAAGCTGGAAGCTAAAAACAACTGCACAACTGGCCTCTTGTCTTGCCTGCCGCACCTTTGCTGTTATTTTACTTCTTGTTTTTTTTGTAGCTGCTGTTGTTATGTTTGACGGCCACAGAATTATATTAAAAAAGCAAAACAGGCACAAACAGACTGGTAATGCATAAACACACATGAATTGATAAATTCATTTTTCTTTTTGTTTAATGATAAATATTACAGCTTTTATTTTAATCACGTGAGCACTGAAGCTTTCATTTTAATAAGTACAAAAATACCTCCTCACATTTCATAGACAAAATCAAGTATGTTTCTTGGTGGAATAACTAAATATTATTCAGTAACTGTCTGAAATGGTTTGGTTAAGAAGAATTGTAGAAAGGTGATGTGTCTGTGGAGCGATACATTTGTGAAAAAGAAGTGTATTTAAATAAAGCGAGTAGGTCAGCAGGGCTCTCCCGACTGAGAGCACAAAGCTGTCTGCTTAATACCCCAAGACTGGCAATTGAAAATGTGTGGACAGGGACACATTCTTTCTATCTGGGAGGTGCTGAGTAGCCTTCTCGCTGCCCCTGACTGGAAGGCTGTCTTTTTCTCTCTCCTGATTTCTCTGCTCTGAGCTCCTGACTGCAAAACTCCATAAAGAGTGATGGATGTTGATGGAGACACATGAAGTGTGATTACGGATCATCGCAGAGTATCAAGGAAGGACAGAGACAGTTAGACGGATACCGCAGAAAGAAAGAGACGATTACGGGCTCAGAATGGTTAATGACAGAATTGAATCCATCTGGGGGGTTCTTGTAGATGGAGCTGTTGCGCCACTGAGTGGTGAAATGTTCAACTACTGCCACCAAGATGTTTCTATATGTGAAATAGTTCAGACTAAATCTCAAATTAAATTAATTTTAGGAGGCATAAGATGTCATTTTGAGAGTAATTACAATACTAAACTCCATCAATCTATTTTAAAAGACCAATTTAAAAAAAATTTCCCACCTGCAGTTTAAGATCATCTTGGATGGAGCTGACAGCGCTGTGCTCATGCAGAGCTGTAATTATTACTATGACAAACTGAAATTCAATCTTTTGTTTCTAAACCACCTTTTGGCCGTTGCTATAATGTGAATGATCTCACAAGAAAAGATTAATTAATAAGTTGCACAATACTAATCTCAATTTAAAATAAAATAAAAAATATAAAATGATAAAACAAAGGATTTCAAAAATGTTTTAATAAAAATGTACTTCAAGTATAAAAAATAACAACATTCATATTGTATTGTTGAATTATTATTGTTGATATGGAGCTCATTCAAACTACTTTATATACTTTTGGACTCTTATAGACTTATAGACTATTTTTTGTCCTATTTTGTATAAATGGTAACTACAGCTATCAAATAAATGCAGTAGATAAAAGAAAGAAATTAGTGGAGTTGACGTATGAAGTAGCAGAAAATAGAAATACTCAAGTAAAGTGCATGTAGGCTATGTTAAATGTTTACTTATGTACAGTGCATGAGTAAATGAACGTAGTCACATTGCACCTCTACACCTCTATTAAAGAAAATAGAATAAACACAAGCTTTAAATCAAGAAATTAAATAAACAGATTGATTTTTATGTATAAAAGTAAGAAGAGAAGTGATTTAAATGGTGATGTAGAATCTGCTGGGCCAGACTGCTGATTTTCAGAGTTGGGAGACCCTAACAGCAAAAATCCGGTCTCCATTTTGTCTCAAAAGTAGGACAGAAACAGTAAGAAGAACTTGCCTGAGGATCTCTGCATGCTCTCTAGTTCACAGGGGACCAGAAATTCAGCAATTTAGCTAATGTATGTGACTCAGGTTTCCTGAGGGAAGGGAACAAGTCCATCACTGGTATGGGATAGGATGATGCCTTTTAATCACTTCTGACAAGTAAATGGGCGTGGAATGCATCAGGGAAAGTTCTGCCCTTCTGCTGGTCATATATTTGAAATGGTGCCATTTTTCTTTGCGTTTCTTTCTCTTGTACTATTCCTGACCTACTGTTTTGCCCAAAGGCTCAGAAACACAGGCTGTGAGTATTTAATTACTTTGGGAAGTTTGATTGTAATACAGACACCTTTTTATTCATGCAGCTTTTTCCACAGTGGTTAAAACTTTTCTGTTCACTTTTGTTGAGTTCTGTTTCTGTAGCCTACTGAAGCAGAATGTGCAAGCATAATTATTATCATCAACACTTAATGATAATTAATTATGAAAAGGTCAAAGCGAACTATTGTCTGCGTAGCCAAAGCCTGGCATAGCTAATATTCCTCCATTATTCATCAAAAATGATTAAAAGCACATCAGTTTTGCACTGGGTGACATGTTCCTTCAGTACGACGAATGTGGGCACAGAGTGGCTTGTTAAATGAGTCCCACATACACACCAGCCTGCTGCTATAATGCAATGTTTGCATCATACGAATTGGAAAAGAGAAAGTTTCATGTTCAGTGTTTACAACCTGTGAACGTTCCGACACTGGATAGCCTAAGTCAGGACAGTATGTCTGATTACAGAGTTTGTCATGTGAGTGTTAAAAATACTGTGTGCTGAAATATCCTATAGCAATACATCCCATACATTCAGTATAGCACTACAATATATCCATTAAATTCAGTATAGCACTACAATACATCCATTAAACTCAATATAGCACAATACATCCATTACATTGGAATGATGGAGTGAGGTATACATGTGGAACTTAAGTATTATTGCAGATCCCCTCCAGACATGTTTGAAGACACATAAAGATGTTAAATGACCACCCCAAAAGTCCTTAAATTTACATCTCCTCCTTCACTGAAACTATATTATCTCTGAAAATGCAAATATTTTTAAGTTTAAAAGTTTAACTGCTGGATTAGGATTAGGATTAGGGTTAGGGTTAATGTTAGGGTTAGGGTTAGGGTTAGGGTTAGGGTTAGGGTTAGGGTTAGGGTTAGGTTTAGGGACAGAAGATGTGTCCTACTTTAGTGTAAAGTCCATTCTCAGTGCACTGAAGACTTAAAATATAAAGTACTTGTGTAAATTGCATTCTCGAATTTGATTGGCTCTAAAATTGTCATGATGTCACAAATAATGCTTGTAGGTTCACCCTTTAAACAGAAATGTAAGTAGAACACAGAGAAACTTTCTACTTTCAGCAGATGAATGTGAAAGCAGTCCTCCAGTGTCAAACTCTGCACATACATTATTGTGCACAATGTCACTCTGTAGGAACAAGATGTCAGAGTCTCCCAGCCATAATTACAATTTTGATGTTGACATAAATGCTATTAAAAAAGTTGGAAATCAGTAATTACAGTAACTCCAATATGGCATGAACACCAAATGTGTATTCATCTGTGTTAGTAAATAGTTCCCAGAAATGCAATATTTAGTCCTTTTTGAATATGATTTTCCAAACAGAGTGCTTAGCATTTTTTAAATGAAACAATATAGATTAATTATAGACAATAAGAAAAACATAGAATAAAACAAACCAAAATGTTTGAAACAGTACATTTTCATTTGCAAGAACATTCCTATCCCATTTAAGTGCAATAAACTCTGGGAATCTTAAGGCTACAATTTTAAATATCCTGTTCAGGCGATTTTTTTTATGCAGGTATTTTCAAGCATCTTTATTTGAATTTGTACCCTCATCTCTAGTTTTCAGCTCCACACTGCTGATGGTGAACTGACCTTCTCATCTTTATGGATGAGTCCCAAAAGGGTCATGTCATCCGCAAACTTTAGGCCACCTGACAGACAGGAAGCAAGAGATACAATTATTTGGTGCGCAGGGAATAGAGAGCACACACATCTCTCTCAAGACAGGTGGGGTCATGGTTTACACAGGAAGTTTAATAATATCCACCAGCAGATTTATGAATGATGGTCATCTGGGAAATTTTCTGGGAAGTTTTCCCACTAGAGGACTTTCCATGATGATAGCGCTCAATTCCCAGCTACTGTATATTCCACACACACTATCCTGACCGTGGAGTCAGATTACTGGAGAGCTCAGACAAATGATAAACCCATGTTGACACAGCGGACACTTTGCCCTGTGGGCTGACTGCAGGGGGTCAAGGACCGAGGATGAGATACATTCGAGATAAGACTTCATTAAACACTGGGGTCAGTGTCACTGGCCTGGTGAGCTTCCTCAGCACAGGAAATGATTCATGATTACAGTGAAGTAGGATGTCACTTAGAGAAAAACACTGTCTGTATGGTTAAATGTCACTGTGACTTTTAACTGTGTTAAAACAATCATCCATACGCTTATATATCTGTATATCTGTGCCTTAACGTTAAGTGAAAGAAACTGGTATTAGTTCATAATTTTAATACTCGGGCAACTACAACCGTGTATTGACAGGATTATCATTCTCTCTCTCTCTGTTTATCCCACAGCCTCTAAATTTGGGCTTTTGTTATTAAGAAGTATAAATGCAGAACAAGAGGAAGGATATCAGTTACTTCTGTATGAAAATTAAGAGTCCTATAATAAATCAAGAAGTTGTTTCATTGGACCAGTTGGGTGTGTTTGTGTGTGTATTGACTGAATACCACCCAGGCTAATAACAGCAGTGCAGGAAGTCTTTTGCCTCAATGTATGAGGCTCAGCATAGACAGAAACGTCTTATGCAACTTCTGTCATCTTTTAGTAACTTCTGTAAATGTAACTCTCTTATTAAGTTTCATAATAAAAGACTGGTTCATCTTCACCTTTTCTTTCATAAAACAAAACATGGCCAGTTTTCCCTCATATATCATTTTTTTTATTTTATTTTAAATTCTTAAAACAAATGTTATTGTCAGCTGTTTAGTGAACCCTTCTGTTCATTTTCTTACTGTCAATTATTTCCTTTGTATTTTGTTAAATCATGTTTTATATATTAGTTTAGTTTAGTTTTTTCCCCCTTTTTTGAGAGCGGGTCCGCTCTATAAGCCTGCAGCTTCTTGACCTCTCCTGTCACATGGTTTTATGCTGTTGTATACACTCACTGAGCACTTTATTAAGAACACCTCTGCCATCTAATGCAATCCAAGTTTTTATGAAGCATTTTCAGTTTTTGTTGACAGGTGATCATTCTACTTCATGCTTATTATTGAGGTTGTTGTGGGTGGTGGTTTACTGGAGTGCATAATATGGAAAAGTGTTCCTAATATTTTGTCCACTCCGTTAACAAACATTTATGTATAAGCTTCCCAAAAATGGAATTTATGGCAGAGCTGTTGTGGTGGATTGCATCAGATGCACAGGTGCTACTAATAAAGTGCTTGTGAGTGTGTATGTTCAAATAAAAAACTGAACTAATGAAGTCATGACAACCAGCACACTGTTTTTATGTACATGATAAATGGAGAAAAGGCCCAAAAACTGTTGCAGATACATTTTTTACAGTTCACACAATACACATTGTTAAAATTCTCAAATGCTCAGCTTTTCAATGCAAAAAAGAGGTGCAGTGTGTTTAAGACTTAAGAGTTTTACAACAACATATGTAACATGTTATTTTCCATTTTGTACTAAATTTGAAATTGATACAACTCTTTTATGACGTAATAAACTGTACTACTTTATGAGCTTTATGAGTTCGGTTGGTCCTTGGACAAAATTTTTTTAAACCTGTCTGGAATATTGTAATAAAGAAAGTGAAAGTCAAAGTATATTACAATGTTATCTGGCCCTAAAAAGAGATTATGAATTGGCAGGATATCTCTGTACTGTCAGAGACAGAAAGCAGAGAAAGTTCTTAACCAAGTACAAGCTCAGTGACCACAATCTGGCAGTTGAAAAAGGTACAATATAAAATCATGGCAACCAAAACAAAACAGAATATGTAGTCACTGGGGGGCTGAGACAGACGTGCACTTACTCCTACAATGTAAAACATTAAACTGAGTAACATTTACCTTAACAAGTTCAACTCTAAAATTTAATAAAAAAAAAATTAAAAAAAAAGAAATACTAGAGGAGAAGAAGACAGGTCATATCTTGCTTCCGAATATATGAATGACACACACACACACACACACACACACACACACACACACACACACACACACACACGCAGACATATAGGGCTGACTATTAGTCAGATTCGTTTGGTAGCGTATAGATAGAGTATAATACATAGCAATTAGGCCTAATTATTCAATCAATAACATCAGTTACCGCACACAAAATAAATATACTGTCCGGTGCGTTCTTACATAACTCGGTCACAGTCACAACACTTAGGCTCGGTGGCCAGCCGTGATCGTATAGTGGTTAGTACTCTGCGTTGTGGCCGCAGCAACCCCGGTTCGAATCCGGGTCACGGCAGCCTGTTTTGACACAGACGATAATTGATAATCCAAAAATGTCGCCCTTCTTTCACCATCAACTTGACCGTGAGTTCAATTTAAGAAGACCATCGACAGACTAAACTTAAAGTACTTTCATTAATAGTCGTCAAATGCAGGCAGCTCTTCCCTCATCTCCACAGCACCCCAGTTTTCACCTTATTTAGGTGCTGAAAAAACATAGGCTATATGTCTTTCCTTACCCTTTTTTTCACGTTTATTGGCCAAATACTGAATTACACAACACACACAAATACTACAAGAATACAGAAAACCATCACACAAAGCAGACAGTTGAACAAAAGCATTAATGACATAGGATAGCATAAAAGGCAAAGAGAGAACTGGAGACAATAAATGGCTAAATAAAAAATTAAAAAAGATCACGTGTTCATAAGTTAGCTCTGAGTGTGGAAACATAGACACTTTTATCATTCTTTATGTAGCTCAAGGAATTCAAGATACTTTACATTTCTGCAAGGACAGGCAGCAAACGATGTGGGGATTTAGAAAATTTGCGTTTGTGGATACATGCCATCAAATACAAATTGACATTTTATGGAAAGGAACTGTTCTTGTCTCAGGAACACACAGTTGCATCGTATAAGACGAGGAATACACTCTTTCTGGTGATTACAAAAAGAGTACAGATCATCTGCGTAGGAATTAACATGATAAATACAATGTAGGGTTTTAAAAGTTCAAAACTATTATGAGGCAGGCCCATAGTCCTTGCTGCTCTTCGTAATAGTAACCCATAGTGATATATTTGGCATCACTATGTCACTCCACATTCAGGTTACATATTGGGATATTATCAGACATGAAGACAGGTGTTAAATAGCCAGCCGTGATCGTATAGTGGTTAGTACTCTGCGTTGTGGCCGCAGCAACCCCGGTTCGAATCCGGGTCACGGCAGTTTATTTTAAAGGACACAGTTACTTACACCCTGAGATAATATGAATGGTAGTGATACACTCATGTCACACAGTCTAGAAAGGCAAATCTAGCTACTGATACTGGAGGATAAGCGGTTTGGAAAATGAATGAATGAATGAATGAATTGTCCCAGCAGTCGAACAATATAGCTTCATAGTAGTAGGAAATTGTGTCAGTGTGCACACTAGCTTCCCTTTTTGTTTCCACAGATATGAATTTAAAGTTTTATGTATTTTTAAACCTTTCTATTCTATATCAACTGATTCTATATCAACTGAAATCTTATTATTAATATTTTCTTTATGTTGTGTGTTCATGGCTGGATCTACCATATGGGCAATGTGGGAAAGTGCCCAGGAGACCCTGAGCAGAAAGCGCCCCCCAAAAATATTGTCTCTCTTTTTTTAAATGATCAATTATGTCAGAAACGTAGTATGTCCAAAACAAAATATGGAGTTACAAGGTCTCCACCCGATAGCAGTGTTATCCAACCACAATAAAATAAAAGTTGTTCGGGGGACATAAGCTTTAGTGCCCAGGGGCCCCTGGGGGTACTAATGTAGCCTTCCGTGTGTTCTGTCATTATTAGCAATTTGAGTTTTGAGTTTCACAATGAATGAAAAGTGCGTTAAATATGAATTATTATTATTATTATTATTACCATAATTATCATCATCATCATTATTATTATTATTATTATTATTATTATTATTACCATCTCAACGTAATTTGATTAATATCTTCGCGGAATGCGGTTGGGGAAAATATAAGGCTGTTGTCTCGGTAACCTGACGTCTCGCGTTACTAACCCGCCAAATCCCGTTTAAGGAAACAAACCAGGAAACGAATGGCGGAAATATTATAGATCCACCTCACGCTTTCAGCTGACAACTTTTTTTCTAGGACAGTTCCGTCTTTTTCCCACCCTGAATGGAGAGGCCCGGCGAGCAAGCAACACAATCTTCAGCTAAAAACGGCGGACGGATTTGAAGAAACGATGTCGTCGCGTTTAATTAGCAGGCAGGATGTGGTGTGAAGTGAGAAGACAGAGAGCCAGCAGATCATCCAGCTGAGAAGAGTCCTGTCACCGGTTTGTTTTACCTTCACGTCTGCATATTACTCTCATTAACCCTTTTATGTGATGCGACAAAATATAAGGGGAAAAATAAGCACTAAAACCTCAACATTGCCAAATCAGACACTGTGTGAAATGAAGTGAAGACAGCAGATTTTTACAGAGACATCAGCAACCATATGGACATCTTGGTAGCAAGTGTCTCCTAGTTTGATCAACTTGAATGGATTAAGATAGCCTCTAGCCTATAAACAATCAATCAAATGGTTACAAATGAATACAAACAATAAATAACTGGTTTCTATTAATCATCAAGCAAATAAATAAATCCCCGGTAACGTTAGATGTGTCAATAACTGGCCAACCTGTCCACAATAAGTCCATTAATTTGAATAATATTGGAAAAATATGTGTGTGAATGTACGGACGTGAAGTTTAACAATGACTAAACCAGACAAGCAGGTTCTGACAAATGTTCCCGGCCTGCTATGTTCTGTACTTATTGACAGACTTGATACAGTGATTGTGGGTTTGACACAAAAGACAGAAAAGACCTGTTTCAGGTATGTTGTCGAAGATTGTCACAGGTACGGCTTAAACTGTGTGGACACCCTACTCAAGGTTTGGTATGGCTCAGTCATTCATAAGTCATATTTGACATTGTTGTATCGGTGTGTAGGGCTGCAACTCATAGGCTGATTATTTTGTCCATTCATCATTTACTCAGCGAAATGTTTTTAAATAATGGTGGAAAAATGGCATCCAGTATTTCTTAGAGCTGACATTGATGTCTTTCAATTTGTCTGACAAATAGTCTGAAACCAGAGTAGGCATTTCTGGCACTACTTCACCTGTTTCCAAGGTGCGTGGAGAGGGAAAGAAGTCTGAAGAAGGTTTTGAACATTAAACAGTCCAAAACAGAAAAACTTCACTTTAGAGATGTTGGATCTAAAGAACATTCTGCATTTTTGCTTGAAAAATGACAGAAATGAGCAGCTGATTATCAAAATAGTTCAATTTTCTTTTGATCCACTAATAGATGAATTGACTAATCATTGCAGCTCTGTTTGTGTGCTTCTAACTATGTGGGATCAGTTTGGGGAAGGCTCCTTTCTTGTTTCAACATGACAGTGCCCCCATGCATAAAGTCATAAAGGAATTATTTTACTAGTTTGGAGTGGAGAAACTTGATTCGTCAACACTGAGCCCTGAGCTCTGCCCCTTTTAACACTTTTTTGCCTTATCACCCAAAATCATTGTGGTAGGGTGGGAGTAAATCCCTGCTGTCAGCTTCCCAAATTTTGTGGAAAGACTTACTAGAAGAGATGAGGCTGTTAGAGCAGCAGATTAACGTCTATGATTTGGAAATTAGATCTTCAACAACTACAGTATGTATTATTTGGGTGTGAGTTAAGAAAAGAAGCATTTCACCATCTGATGAACAAATACTACTCTACACTCACTCCTCTATTTACGACTCCTCGTTTGCAGACATATGGCCGTGCTCCTGAGCTAGCCGAGGTAGACAACGCAACAAGACAACACTAGCATAATGTTCCTGAAAACATCTTTCACCTCCCTGATCGTGGGGGTGTTTGTTGTGTACGTGCTGCACACCTGCTGGGTGATGTACGGGATAGTGTACACCAAACCCTGCGACAACCCCAAAGGTGGCAATTGTATAACACCCTTCCTGGCAGGAAACCCTAAACTGCAGGTCAGTGATGTGAAATATGATATGATATGGTGTTCACTTGTCCCTGTGGGTGGTTTGGTTTGATGTGATCGTGATATTGTGTGCCTAACAGATCGTGTTACACATCTCCCTCCATGAGGAAACTGCAGGAATGTATCAGTGTCTATAATATCTCTCTCTGTACACAGTTGAGTATCTACACTGCACTGCGGCCCAACGCTGAGGGAGGACATACTCTGATCCACAAGGAGGAAGACTTTGATGTCAACAGCAAGTTTGAGAAGTTGGTGGGATTATTGCTTTGTAGTAAATAAGTAATGGAAATGGAAAAAAGCGGAAAATTAATTTTTGCTGTTGTCAGATATGATTTGTTAAGTCAGATTTGAGGTTTTAAAATAGCTGATTGACTCTGAACTTACAGTTTATTACTGACATAACCACGCACTTATTCAGATTTAAACATCAAAAATACATTGCTGATCATTTCTTAATTATATGAGAATGTCATAACAGTCGTACTGCCTACATTCATTTAATTGCTACAAAGTGAGGTAAACACTTAAACACTTACAATGCAGGCAATCATTAGTGTGATGCATGCATAAGATCAACATAATTATACATTTTATTCATACAGAGCCTTTAAAGGCACTCAAAGACACTTTACAATGGTAAACAAGTTAGTAAAAAGAAGTTACACACAACAACATCAGAACAGCAGGAAAGATAGTGTTAAAGTAGGAAAAAATTGCAGTAAAAGAGAATAAAGGACCACAAATATAAGACTTATTCTGATATACAGTATCAGAATAAAAAATTAACCATTTCACACAGGGCCACAGTATATAAAAAACTGCGCGTCACAGTAATTCCAGGTTAGGTTTGTAATGACAAAAGACACAGCATGGCTTAACCCTGCAGCAGTGTGTTTGATGGCGTTTCTTTGTTTCTTCCAGGATAATCAATGTCTCCCTCCCTAAGAAGACCCGTAACAACGGAACCTTATATGCACTAATATTTGTCCACCAAGCTGGCGTCACTCCATGGCAGGACCCACGACAGGTCCACTCAGTGGCTCAGCTCACCACGTACATGATCCCTAAACTGCCTGAGATCTCTCTGATATCCGGCGAGGATCAAACACAGGTAAGTTTGTTGAAAATGATCAGGTTTTCAGATATTACACAGGAACAAGCTGCTCGAGAGGCCCACAGTCAGATCTTCTACAAATGCTCTCTGTTATTATCATTATCAGAATATAATGACGTCAACAAAATAATGATAATGCTTTATTTTCTATATGTACTTGTCAGGGTCAGAAAGACGAGGCCCAGCAGAAGAAACAGCGTGATGGTAATTCAGCTGCTGGAACTGCTTCCACATCCGATCACCCAGTTTCCCACTGGCGCACCCGCCTCACGCTCAACATCGTCGGCGATCACTTCCTGTTTGACAGAGAATCCCTGCCCAGTGACGTCCATAGATACCTCAGAGTGTAAGAGAGTGGACACACACAGACATACACTGTTGATCTGGATGTGTTTTTGGCGTTCATTTAAGATGGAGACTTGATCAGAGGATTTTTTTTTTTGTCTTGTGTTTCAGATTCCAAAATGGTAAGAAGATGGTGTATCTACCTCTGCTGTTTGTTGATGAGCTCAGCAACCGGGTCAAAGACCTTGTGGTAAGCTTTCGATTAAAAAAATAAATTATGTAACATCCTGGAACTCAGATTCCCTACGGCAGATTTAAAAAATGCAGTGTTTTTTCTGAGTATTCATTTTCCACCGGAATTCTTTTAAAGGAAGAGTGCAAACAGTTATACAATAACCCAATGATGCAGCACTGCTATGATGACCCAGGCACTTGTTGATTTGTTTCCAGTTACCTGAGCCGTGAATTGTCTCCTGCCTCAGAATAATTTCAAGCCTAACCCAGTCTCAGCTGAATAGCACAGAGATGCAGTGAAAAGTTAAAGTTAGATTTTTTTAGGCTAATAGAAAGCAGGATATCAATGTGTGTATAAATTAGTATCTTAGAAGCTCACTATGGAAAAAAATGTACTTTTGTTTGCGTTTGTAGGAGATTAACGGCACCTCCATGGAGCTTCCTTTGACCATCTCTTACGACTCGATCTCGCTGGGAAGACTGCGATTCTGGATCCACATGCAAGACGCTGTTTACTCTCTAAAGCAGTTTGGTATGTCTCTCTCTCTCTCTCTCTCTCTCTCTCTCTCTCTCTCTCTCTCTCTCTCTCTCTCTCTCTCTCTCTCTCTCTCTCTCTCTCTCTCTCTCTCTCTCTCTCTCTCTCTCTCTCTCTCTCTCTCTCTCTCTCTCTCTCTCTCTCTCTCTCTCTCTCTCTCTCTCTCTCTCTCTCTCTCTCACCTACACACTTAAAACACAGTTATGTCCAGGAGCCATGTACTCCTAATATCCTATATCCATCCATATCCCTGTGTGCTGCAGGTTTTACAGAGAAGGATGCTGATGAGATTAAAGGGATCTTTGTGGATACCAACCTGTACTTCCTGGCTTTGACTTTCTTTGTAGCCGCCTTCCATGTAAGTCTTACTGCAAAGCCACATAATACAGTGTAATCAGTTATTATCAGTAAGTGATGAGTCTACACACTGTCTGCTTTCGGTAATGTGTGTGTAAAAAGCTGCTAGGCACGTTACTTCATGCACCTTACTTCAGGCAATTGGTGTTCAGGTTGAACATGGATTGTTGAAACTTCTTCTCGGTCTACTACTGACCCTGCTCTGGATAAAAGTGTCTGCTAAATGAACACATTTAAATGTAAAATACAACTGTCTGAGGTGTAGGGATAATAAAACTATGAACAATTAATTATTACTGACAGAAAAACATCTGTCGTGTCTGTCACATTTTGCAGCTCCTCTTTGACTTCCTGGCATTCAAGAATGACATCAGTTTCTGGAAACAGAAGAAAAGCATGGTGGGAATGTCGAGCAAAGCAGGTGGGCAACTTAACAGATCACAGCTTTACTTTCTGCTGACATGTTACTTTGATTTGTTTTGATTATTATTGTTTTTTGTTTCCACTTATTTTTTGTTTACAATTTGCCTTTCTTTTTATTGTCTACCTTTTTAATATATTGAGTCATTTCATTTTCTTATATTTATCTTGTTTTGCTCTTTCATGTTTTATTGATTGTTTTTTTAATTGTTTCTTTTGTTTTTATGTAAATCCCAAGACATAAATGAAGAATAATGAATAAACATGCTGTAATCTGCCGTCTAATACACCATTCAAACAATGCAAGGCATAATATTGGAAAGCAGATGGCAAAGTTGGAGTAGCTTGAGTGGAGATTCACCTGCACACTATATGTTTAATTTAAGATTAAATAGACCATGAACAATACAGCATGTAAAACAAGTGAATCTACAAGAAACCAGGCATCAGTGTGTTGAGGCATAATCTTTGAATCCGGACTACTGGGGGGCCAGATGTCACACTGTGCTTCCTTCTGTTCAGTTTTTGGATTTATAAACAACAGCAGTAGAGTAAGAGGCACACTGCATGTTTGCTGGCAGGTAGTGAAAAGAGCCATATGCAAAATACTGCTGTGGAATATTTCACCTACAGCAGTGTAAGCAGACCACATGGTGCCACATTTACTGTACTTAATATCCTGAATGGTTCTCTAATTGTTAATTGTCTAATTGTTACAGAAATGCTTTGGTTTCCTGTTGGATGAAACGATATCCAGAAAATATCTGAATCTATTCTGGACCAAATAATTCACCAGAATCAGAATCAGTAACCTTAAAAGAGGCAGTATCTAGACAATATCTCATTTTATATGTGTGTGTTTTGTGTTCCAGTGCTGTGGCGGTGTTTCAGCACCATAGTGATTTTCCTCTATCTGTTTGACGAGCAGACCAGCCTGCTTGTCCTCATACCTGCTGGCATCGGCTCTATCATTGAAGTAAGAACAAATAACACCTGAAACACACACAAAAGCTCTCTGAAGTGCACATAAACACACAGGCACACACACATATATCACCCTTATATATAGAATAAAGGCTTTTGTAATGTCTGTGAAAAGAGAACTTATTTTTACCACATGTTCCCTCATTTTAAACTGATGTAATGCTATTTTTAAAAACTTGAGTTTGGAAATATTTTCAATCATATGATTACATACAGTATGATCATTGAACCCAGATTGAGTCTAATAATTAACTCTGACTCACTGTCTTTGATTAATGTATGATATTCTGTGTGGATGGTTTATTGTTGCAGGTATGGAAAGTGAAGAAGGCTTTAAAGATTCAGGTTTTCTGGAAAGGAGGCAAACCAACATTCCTGGTATGTATTTGCCTGGCATTTTCTTTTAACCACTCAATAGTCTGAGTATTGAGTATTTGTTGATGGTAAATGAATAGATGTGTGAACCATCAGCACAGTTTTCCCTCTTGCTGCATGGCTTCCTATCAGTAGATTTTATTCATTTTGTCTGCCTCCAGCTGTCATAAAGCGGTCTCCTTAATAACTGTGGGTTGAAATTAAAGTGCAGAGCAGATAGCTGGAGGCACAGTCACATTGAGGCCATGATAAATGAATAAAGTAAACAAATATGATGATGCAGTAGTGCAGAAAGTACACCATACCCGAGATGGATACAGTGATGTTGTAATGGGTTTAAAAGGATAATGCTACAATGAACAAATACTGTCTGCGTCTGCAGCATTTTTCCGTGTTTTCCAGCTTTTATACTTTGAGGAAATGTGTGCCGAATGTAAATTTGCTTGTGTTTTTTCTCTTCTGTAAAACAGTTCGGCAAACTAGATGAATCAGAGAGGAGAACAGAAGAGTACGATACTCTGGTGAGACACACGCACTCACACACAGACATTTAACACTTAACAGAGCAGCTGTGGTGACACTTACACAGTTTCTACTTTATACTTACTTTCCACAACAATCAAGAATATAATACGAGAACAGAAGCATTTGCTATGACACCACTAAACTGCGAAGATGAGAAATGATCACAACAGCATTTTTTCCCCAAGCTTGACATCTTAATGTTAGCCGTGATTGCAACACTCAGGGCTGCATTATAGTACATAACATATATTGAGGGATTAGTTCACCCAAATCACAAACATGTCATTTATCTTTGCTCTAATTGTATCTAAATGTGAGTTTTAAGTGTTCCACTGAAATAGTTGTACTATCTTTCAAGGGATATTTATAATAAGTTCATTCATTTATTGGACTCTTGCTGTGTTTCTCTGTAGGCTATGAAGTATCTGTCATTCCTCCTGTACCCGCTCTGTATTGGAGGTGCCGTGTACGCTCTAATTTACCTACGATACAAGAGGTAGGGGGTCTGTGTGTGTTCATAACAAGCACAACACTTACTACACGATTATTAATAATGTGATACAGTTGTCATGAGTTTTCTATGTATTACTTATTTTGACTGACTCTTCATGTTTTAGTTGGTACTCGTGGTTGATCAACAGTTTGGTGAACGGTAAGCTGTAACACTATAGATAAAACATATTTTACTGAATATATGAAC
Source organism: Scomber scombrus (assembly GCF_963691925.1). Taxonomy (NCBI): domain Eukaryota; kingdom Metazoa; phylum Chordata; class Actinopteri; order Scombriformes; family Scombridae; genus Scomber; species Scomber scombrus. Next base: position 13,774,546 of record NC_084985.1, read on the forward strand.
CAATGCATTATTAGCTGTAGTAAATCATTACCACTGTGGCTCTGCCAACATAATCCTAATAATCTCAATAAATTCATCTCATTTTGACTGTATAGGTGTTTATGCATTTGGCTTCCTCTTCATGCTTCCCCAACTTTTCGTCAACTATAAGGTCAGTTCATAAAGGCTCTGTTCAAATAGAAACGACTAGATTCGATTTCTGTTTTTTATTATTTCAACATTTCACTAACTTATTCTGCTTTGTTCTTCATTCAACAGCTGAAGTCTGTGGCCCACCTGCCCTGGAAAGCTTTTATGTACAAGGTGAGGACACACAGTAGCTCCAGCTATTGAGTTCTTTTAACTCAATAGCTGAGTGCTCATGAACACGTAGCAACAAATAAATGATGTTTTGGATTTAGATATGTGTTGTTTCATTGATACAGATTGATCAGTCACTAAATGTGCTCTGTGACAGGTGATTTATGGATCGATGCATCTATCAGCCAGCTAGATACCTCACTAAAAACTCTCTTAAGTCTCATAGAACATTACTCAGTATTATTTTCCAATATTAAATAATAGTTATTTTAGTTAAGTCACATTCACTGAATCTACATTAGTATTTTCTTTAAATGGACAGATTCATATTAATTTATTGTTTGCAGGCATTCAACACCTTCATCGACGACGTGTTTGCCTTCATCATCACAATGCCAACGTCCCACAGACTGGCCTGTTTCAGAGATGATGTGGTGTTTCTCATTTACCTCTACCAGAGATGGTACACTCACACGCATACACAGGCATGCACATAATGCTAATTTCCTGAAGTTACAGCAAAATAAACCCAACACTTTGCTTCTCTCTTCCTTCTTCTTCAGGCTCTACCCAGTGGACAAGACGAGAGTGAATGAATATGGAGTTTCTTACGATGAAGAACCCAAAGGAAAGACTCACGAGGACTAGAGAGGAAAGATGAGTTTCCGTGATTTGGTGTCTGCTGGTTTTGTCTTCAGTCCGCTGGTCTTCATTGATTTCATCTCGTATCAGCTGAGCTGGTTTAATCGTCCAGAGGCACCAAGAAAAATTGTTGTTTCTGGTCAGTTAATTGTAAATTGACCAGACACATTCTTTTGGTTTTTCGACTTTTTTTAAAATCCCGTCCCATAGTGAAAAGTGTTTTGAAAGGTCAACATCTGCTCATCTGCTTTTTGCAGTCTGGAGAGGTCTTTTTGTTTTTGACTGGACCAGAGGATCAGTATGATCAATCTGTAATATTTTTCAAACAGATGCAGCAACCTGGAAAAACTTAGTTGGTGTGAAATGGCTGGACAGCACTGTGGTAATGACCTGAGTTTAAAAGGCACTGCTCAGTTTTGGTATGAAAGAATACACTGATGACTACAGTAACTCTACCATAGTAAATATTGGTGGCAGCTTTGAGCTTTGTCTGCCATAAATTTCGCTCTTCCTGTTTTTCAGACATTATGTTTATCCACAAAAAGTCACATTCCTTATCTGTTGGAACAGCTCCATCCGGTTAATATCACTGACAGCCTATTTTAGCCTTGACTTCCAGCTTTGGGTGTTTGCAAATTGTGCTACACTGCAGGAGTGTAACATGATTAATTCAATTGGATGGGACTCCTGTTTTAAGCCGAAATCATTTCTTGAGAAGCACTGTAAATATTGTACTTTCAGAATATTAACTGCAATGTCAGAAAGGGATTATTATCATTTTAAACATTTGTGTTTACAAATTAACTACATTTTGAGAAGGGCCTGGTTCAGACCACTTCGGGAAACTAATTTCTAAATGCATATATCCAGCAGTTGCAAAACAAGAGCTGCTTGGTACATCTGAGAGAGCTGCTTGTTTTACACTTGCCCGATATCACACAAGCTTGCTTTCATGTCAAAGGGCAACTGAAGATGTCTGTGTGACCGCAGAGGGCTAAAAATACTGTGCATTTAAAAAATATAGAACTGTATCCACTAAAGATAGGTTAAATTACCTGGAACAAAGGGCTTGGGCAGATGTGAGCTGGCCACATGTGTTTGCTTTTTCAGGCACTTCTATTCATATTATCCAATAAGTGTGAAATCTGATATGCTGATTTTAAACTGATAATTACAGTAATGCCCATATAATAGACACATTTTGGCAGTGCTGAAACACAAGTGAATGCTTTATTTGCTCAGTTAAATATTCTTGATGCAGAATTTGAAATAATGTGAAATTGTGTTGTTTTTTTAAATCCTCGCTAAAAAGGCAGTTAACAATTTACCTATTATAGAACGTATCAATATGTAGACATTTCAAAATGTGTATCCTAAATTATCTTTAAAAAACTTAAGTTAATTCTAGAACAAATTCCAGAACGAAAGATCCTGTTTAAATGACCTAAAAGTGGGAAGAGAGGCTTAAAATTGACGGCAATTTTTTCAGAAATTTCAAATGAATTGCTTTGCTTTAAGAATTTCAATAATGAATAATCTTAATCTGAATAATGGCTTATCTACATATAACGACTGCAGCACAGATTAGTTGCCATGGTGGCTGTATGAATTGCCTCACCATTCCGGAATCTTGAATTTGAAAGTTGTAGAATCTGTTGTGTTGAACTTGAAAGTTCTATAATTTATTCAGTTGAACAGTCTGAGCGTCCGGTTGCGTCTAGAGTTTTACTTCACTGTGACACAGAAGGGTACCGATGAAAGCCACACTGTCCTTTCCATCCATTCTAGTTTTGTGGTCTTACCTGCTTAAGTATTTTGTTAAAATATCTGGGCCAAGAACATATATTAGTGCCAAATGTGAGAATGATTCTTTGAACTATTTATGAGCTTTGTAACGTTCACCATAAATGATCCATTTGATGCTTTTAAATACACTGTCGGTCTGGGAAGGTCAACTGTAAATTTAAGACTTGAAGAAAGTATTACTTAAATCTTACTTCACACATTTGTCACATTTTGATTGTTGTTGTGTTTGTGATATGTTTTAGTTCGTGTTCAGATATCAGGATATATTAGGTCTGTCCACAAAGGTCAGTGCAGGTTTTCTATTCCGGTTAAATGCAGCCAGCAGAGATTTGCCAGAAATATGCCTTGAAATGGTTTTACTCATTGTAATGTTTGTGATTTTGAGGCAATATGATGAAATAAAATTGACTGACTGAACACATGAATGGCAGTGATTTTTAAAACCTCCAGATATCTGTCTTCAGTACAAATGTTCAGGTTTTACTTCAGGTGATAATAGCAACAGGACTCAAACAAAGCATGCATATAGACTTTCACTATTCTGAAAACATATGTTACCTCGTTCAAAATGTCTGATGCACTATATTCACAACTTTTTTTGTACAGTATATATTAATTATTGCAACTTGTCTAATGAGAAGAAATGTGGGTGAGTTTTCTATATTATAATTTACACTAAACAAAAATATAAACGCAACATTTTGTTTTTGCTCCCATTTTTTATGAGCTGAACTCAAAGATCTAAAACAGTGTCTATATACACAAAAGAACTATTTCTCTCAAATATTGTTCACTAATCTGTCTAAATCTGTGTTAGGGAGCACTTCTCCTTTGCCAAGATAATCCATCCCACCTCACAGGTGTGGCATATTAAGATGCTGATTAGACAGCATGAATACTGCACAGGTGTGCCTTATGCTGGCCACAATAAAAGGCCACTGAAATGTGCAGTTTTGCTTTATTGAAGGGGTCTGGGGGGGGTCAGAAAATCAGTCAGTATCTGGTGTGACCACCATTTGCCTCACGCAGTGTAGTAATAAAGTGTGTTTATGAATTGGCAAAAAACCCACTTGAAAAAAAGAAAACACATTAAAATCAAAATAAACGTTATAGAAATAATAAACTAAATGTGTCATAAAACATTTCCGGGTGTTTAATTGTAATCGCAAGGCTTTTGTTTGTGTGTAATTTTGATTGATTTGGCAATCGCTTCATTCGTGCCTTCATTCATTCATTATGGGCGACGTCTGTCGTCATTTTGTGTGCGTACTGACGTCGCAGACACGCAATTCGACGCAAGGTATATATTCCAAGTTCCCGCCCTCCATCCTCCCTTTCCACTACAGGAAGTTGACGTGCCTAAGGTGCTCGGTTCTTCACCCGAAGCTAAGGTCTGCAATCCGGCGACTAGCACCGTTAAATTTAGGCATCCGACGCCAAAAATATAACATCCAACATCTACAATGGCCTCCGTGTCCGAGCTCGCCTGCATTTACTCCGCTCTGATCCTCCACGACGATGAAGTCACCGTCACCGTAAGTGCCCCGCTTCTCCCGTTCAAAGTCCGGCTAACGCTGGTCTAATGTACGCTCCAGAGCACTGTTCTGATCGGAGAAGCCCTGCCTAGCAAAGATAGAGAGACTGGGTGCTGTATTGGTGAAATACGTTACTATAATGTCACTAAAAATGCATGTTGAGGAGTGTATATGTCAAAACAATTCTATCTGCCGGCTAAAATGGCGGCAAGCTAGTTGCTAACGTTAGGCCACGTTTCTGTAAACGGGGCAACAAGTGTCTGTATTGTCACATTAATGAATTAAACTTATGGTGTGATTACAGGGTTTGTTACTCACCTCGTGTGTTGAATCATTCAAGCAATTACAAGTCTTAACATCCGCTATTCACTTAGTGACAGGTGCTAGCTTAAACAGCACCTCAGTCCAGCCTTAAATACTCGGAAATTGTAACTTACCACCCTGTAAACTTAAGTACATAACTTCTCCACATTATCTGTTCTGCTCTTGAAATTAATTTATCACAGTGGACCAGTTGGTTGTCTCCTGTTGCCCAGACAGCTGGGTACACGTGGATACTTGACATCAAACCATTAAGAGAATCAGGGCTCAGCATGCTACACAACATAAACATTTTACTTCACCTACATCACTAGTTGGGCAGCAACATACACTAAAGAACAATAAGTAGTTCAACAATACAAAGACAGTAGTAAAAAATATTGGTTACAAAAGTAGAATTGGTGTCGAATAAGATACTTTATAACAGATCATGAACTGTCTTAAGTGTTAATTCATCAGTATGAATTGCAAGTGGGGGACATTTCATTAAATAAATGGATGAAAATGGAGTAACAACAGGTTTTAAGTATCTAAAGTAGTAGCAGGAACACTCAGCTCATTATAGAATGCCTTTTCCATCCCTGTCATAGTTTTTGGTGCATTGGTAATGTCTTTATTGAGTACTATTCCAAGATCAATAAAGTGTGTTTTTCTAATAAAATGTGTGCTCTGTGTCTGTAGGAGGACAAGCTGAATGCTCTGATCAAGGCTGCTGGAGTCACTGTGGAGCCCTTCTGGCCAAGTCTCTTTGCCAAGGTAAGCTGTCAACACGTGATACACAGACTGCTCTTAAATCTGATATTATGAGTCAAGTTGTGAGATATTTCATAAGGGATGCTACGCATGCAGAGTTTATAACTTGGAGGACTTTTTGGAAAAGCCTCTTATGTTCCTGTAGTTTGAGTCTTTTCAGAGATGCTGCTGCTATACAGAATATAAGAGACAAGCTTGGAGTTGCTTTTAGTCAGGTTTCAGTTAGCGAGTTGCTCTGAAATTTGTCCAAAGATTAGTAGTGCTGTATTTGGGTTTACCTTTTCTGACACTTGTGGCTCAGCAGTTGTTTAACAATAACATTTTGGATGCTTTATTAACAGTAACAGTTTGCTGTAGATGAGCAGAATCATGTCTGAATATGATGCAGTTTGCAAATGGTCTGTGTAGAGTATTTGACTATTGTAGTAGACAGTGTTTCTTATTTTTAGAGTTTTACTCAGGTACTATTAGCTGACATTACTACAACAGTGTTACTGAAGCAGTTTTCTCAATGCATCCTATCATCACAGACAGAAGAATTTAACATGTGAAAGCTGTAACACTGACATGAATGTTTGTGTTGTAGGCTCTGTCCAGCATTGACATCGGCAGCCTGATCTGCAACGTTGGAGCCGGAGGTGGAGCCCCCGCTGCTGGAGCCCCAGCTGCTGGAGCTGCCGTCGCAGGCGGAGACGCCCCAGGTAAATAGACACATATCTTATTTGGTTGAAAGAGGTTTTTAGAGGAGCTTGATTGTGACACTGGGGAAATTGATCATTGTTTTTGTCACATTAAATGTAAAAAGGATATACTTGCACTGATTACAGGCAGCAAAAAGTTTTTGTAGGTGTGAGCTGAACAAATATTAATTTTATTTGACATGTTAGGGCTTTGATAGCAAATTCCTCATGGTTAAAATGGTGTAAAATAGCTTGACTGTGAAATCTGCAAAATGTGTTAACCATAAACCATCTTGTTTGCCCCTACAGCCAAGGAGGAGGAGAAGAAAGAGGAGAAGAAAGAAGAATCCGAGGAGTCCGACGACGACATGGGCTTCGGTCTCTTTGATTAAAAAAGATGTTTTTCTAAGAAAACACACAATAAAAATACAAAAATAAAAGTACAGCTTGACTTGTCCTTCTTTCTCATTGTTCTCCCCTTTGATACTTATCATCTGTCATTTAAAACTATAATTTTAACATGTCTCAGCTGAAGTAGATGATATAACTACTCCAGCAACAGACTTTGGGACATTAAACTGAAATTGGCTGATACATCTCTAAAATGTATATTATATTGAAATTAAGTGAACATCAGCTGAGTACCATTTTTGTGGGTGAATGACATGAGGGAGAAATTATAGTGGGGCACACACTAATAAGAATAGAGCAGAAATTGGGTCAAGGTGAAATGTTGTAGAGCAAGGGACAGTGGTGTTGAACTAAAACATCAACAGTCATAGCCCGAGATAACTTATAACAGCACATTAGTGCTGGTGTAGTGAAATTGACTCGTACACTGAACTGTGTTGGTTTAATACAAATTATCAGGCTTATTAGCCTGTTTAATGATGAGTGCACCATCCTTTGGTTGTGTCTTTTGGTTCAAAAAATTTTAATCCTTATTTGAAACGTCCTCTCAGGATACGACACTTTATTTTTTGTTTATTTTTACCAAAAACAAAGCGATATAACTGACTGGTTTTTAGCTGCTTTGTTTAAAACGAGCAAGCTTCTTCAGACCGGGGTACTTCTTTTAACTGGGTTGCTGCAATACAGTTTTCCTCCACAACATGGGAGTCAATGGGTGCGGGTGCTGGTGCTGTTTCGACGCTCTGTGGAAAAGTGGAGTGTACATGCTCTTTCTGCTTGTCAAAATGTATTTTCATATTAAACTTAGATCGATTTACCTCCGACCTTTCCACTTTCCACCGGTGTAATTTTGTAGGCATAAACAGATCTTTACTCTCTCCTGTAACAATGAACGTGAATGAATAACGGTCTCGGGGTGCTTTGAAAGCAGCGATGAAATGTGTAGTAGAGACTTTAGCTCCTGGAAGCTAAGGTTAAAATAAGGTTTCCCTAATTGTAAAGGGATTTACCATTAGACTGCTGGTAGCTTCAACTCTTATAAATATTTGCTAAAATACCTGTACTGTCTACGTTTTTTCTGCGCATTTTCCCTTTAAATTCCCATTCCTCGTCCTGGTATTGTCACAGGTTTCCGTAGTGTAGTGGTTATCACGTTCGCCTCACACGCGAAAGGTCCCCGGTTCGAAACCGGGCGGAAACACATTTTTAACTTCTCAGTGTCAAACATGCACATAAGCATTGTCGTGGGGCACTTTTAGGATACATTAACATTCATTTACAGTAGAACTACCCTAACTTTAATAATAATCCCCACTTGCTTAATGTTAAAAACCCTACTTTAACCACTGACCTAAAACTGTGTTTTAACAGTTGGTGACAATTTGTCCCCGAAAAGTAGCCTATGACTGTTATGTTCGTGTTTTAAAGTATGAGGTCAAGTGATTCCAGTTAGCTTCTTTATTTGTCCAGTTAACAACTTACATGTGGCTTCTTGCAGTATACTCTTACTCTGCCAATCGCCAAGTATTGTTCATTAATTACTAACCGCTATTGCCGCCTAGTGGACAAACATGTTATAACATCCAATCATAACAATGACCAGTAGCGTGCGGTGGTGTGTCAGTCAGGCCCAGCACCAAAATTCAACCCCCCCCCCCCACCCAAAAGAAAGTATTGCCAATACAGCCAACAGAGCAGCCGCAAACATATAGGCCTATGTCCTACAGTACATACACATTGTGAATCCAATATTAGGCCACTATTATGCAACAGTACTTAATCGACAACAACATGACAGCTGATCAACATCCGCAACGCATCAAGACATCAGTGTGCAGCATCGCTATCAGATCATCTTCCCTTAGGTCACTGCCCACTTTACAATGCACATACCATGTGACACAACATTAAAAACAGCACATACTGCCCGACTGCTTTGCACCCTTAGAGGAAACTTCTAAATCACTTCAAAAATAAAATCAATTTCTATAACAGACACAAACATGCTCCAAAAACGGTTCTAAATTTACTTCACAAAGAGAGAGGGAGAGACAAAGATATTAGCCCAACAGCCACGCCAATCTGGTCCAGAGAAAGTTTTTTAAAAACTAGCACTCACCGATTATTTGTAGATGAAATCCATCCTGCGATCCTTCATGATGAAAAAGGCACCCGAAGCAGGTCCGCAATCATATCTTTATCTACCGATCTTGCTGTTAAATCAACCGCAATCACCTTTCCAGAATAACAGACAGTGCTTCATCACGCACCTGCCCATGGGCCAATCAGCCAAGCTCATTTGAATGATGACGCCCAGACCAGCACTAGAATCTCTGCTTGACTTAGGGCGTTCTGTCAATAACACATCAAAATTTGATTGGCTGATGATACGGTCACTCAACGTTACGCACCCAATAGCAGCGTCCAGCTCGATCAGAGGCTAGCAATGCAACTACTGCTAGCCCCAGTAGAGGAAAGGAGCTGTGATGCGTTTATAGGACATAGGAGATTTGAGCTCCACAAAATATAACCATTCGTTTTCTGGATAAAGTTGCATACTGAACAAGTAATTGACTCCAGATACATTTCAGAATTACCTTTTAATTATGGAAAAAACAGTAAAAAAAACAATTTTTGACAGGGCTAGCAGTGCTAGCCTTGCTGCCCCTGACTGCACACCACTGCCTATGAGAGGACCCTGGGCTTCTGTAAATAACATAATGTCAAATGTGAAATAAATACACTCTTAGCAGTAAACTGACGTCTAGGTGTGTTACATTTCCTTTCATTTAATATCAATCAATCAATCAATCAATCTTTATTTGTATAGTGCCAAATCACAACAAAGTTATCTCAAGGCACTTTACACATAGAGCAGGTTCTAAACCGAACTCTTCAGGTTTTAATTTTAAAGAGACCCAACATTCCCACATGAGCAAGCACTTAGCGACAATGGCAAGAAAAAACTCACTTTTAACAGGAAGAAACCTCAGGCAGAACCAGGCTCAAAGTGGGCGGCCATCTGCCTCGACCGGTTGGGGTAAAGGGGAGAGAGAGCAAGAATAGGAGAGAGAGAAGCACATAGAAAATAAACATTGAAGCTAGTAGGTCGGGGACTGGAATCTGTCATCCGGACGTCTACAGGTCCAGATTACCTGTGAAACAAGAACGCACAGACTACTCCGGGGAAGAAGTTTAGGTTATTGAATGCATTAATAGTACATAAATGTTATTGGATATAGATAGATGGATAGAGAGAGAGAGAGGAGGAGAGAGGAGCTCAGTGCATCATGGAGGTAGGAGTCCCCCGGCAGTCTAAGCCTATAGCAGCATAAACTAGGAGCTGGCTAACTATAAGCTTTATCAAAAAGGAAAGTTTTAAGCCTGCTCTTAATAGCCTGTATTAGCATTGTATCTCCTCTATTCACTCATTTTGACCTTGAATCAATGTCTTTAACGCTACTACTCACTACCAGCAACCAAGTTTAGTAGACAACCTAAATAGTCCATATACTTGCTTTCAACAGCATCTCACGGACATCTTCACCTGGTGCAGTTTACCCTGTTGGACTTCAAAGCTAAACTCTGAGTAAAACTTTATCTCACAACTGTTTCCAAACAAAAGCATTTACATTTAATGCTCACCTGTCCAGATACCAGCGAGGTTGGTTGCCAAATATAAATTGTGAGTCAGTATTTTATCCTGGATTATTCAACCATTTTTAGCTTCCTGAATTATATCCTACATTTAAATAATTTGAATTTGGTCACTGAAAAAATATTTGTCATGCACATGTCAATATATAGAAGTGCTTGACAGTAAATTTAAGCCTGTGGTTAATGTAATCCTGACGGTGCATAACTGATTACAAAATATCTGGTTCTGAACAGCCAAAATCAAAATAGTTTTAGGCAGAGTTTTAGTTTTAATGGTTGAAGATGAATCCTGGGTGCTTCATCTGGATCCAGAGCAGCAGGTGGAGTCGGTTGCATGAGTATTGTGCTTTTGAGGGTAAGAAACACACTCACAAAATAAAGATGACCGCATTCTTCATGATAACAGTGTTTTTTTATTTGCTTGGTTTAGCAACTGTACATGTTTCTCCTTCCTGAGAAAACTGCTCACCTCAGGGGAGAGTGAGCAGTGGAATGGAGAGAGAGAGAATCGGAGAGGGAGACAGAGCTGAGGGGAGCGATGATAACGGAGAAGAGAGGATTGTAAGAGTAGAAGACAGAATAAAGTTATAAATAATAGAACGATAGGGGAGGAAAACAGGAAGACTAAAGTTAAGGAGAGAGTTTAAGATACTGAGAGACATTTTAAATCAACCCTTGGCCTCGAGAACCAGGCCTTCGCCCCATTTTGTGCTGCCAACCCAAAACAGAAATTTAATGTTTCCTGGTTTAGAGAGTTTAGGTTGCAGCTGTGATTCATCTAATAAATACTAGCAATGTGTTAAAATGCTTTCACAATAGTTTTGATCCTGAATATGAACCAGCATTGTTTAAAAAAAATGTTTTAGTGTCCCTGAAAACTGAGAAAACTGTAGAAATATGATTTTGTAGAGTGAAGATTTGTGTGAAGATGAAGAGAAGAGAAAAAAACTCACAACATGACGGATGCAACAACACATTTGGCTTCAATATACAAAGCAAGCGATAAAGTAACATTTTACGTTTTACATTATGAAAGAAACTTTTGCTAAAACTTGGGGGAAAAAACCAATGGGAAAAAATTGGGAAGAGCTTTCAGAGTATTTTTTTATATGTAATTGCAGTTCATTTGGCACAGGGCGATCTCCCGTACAGTATAATTAACCCCTCCGCCTCCTCTCCATCCCTTCGGTCTCCCCCTGTTCATCCCTCTCCCTTATTCACTGACAACTCATGCCTCAGAAACATGTTAAAAATATAGCTTCTTTGTATATTTACTTTGTAGTTAACTTAAAAAGTGGCCTGTGGCAGCTTTTATATAATTTTTTCTCCATAAAAACACATTTAGTTTGTTCTTCCATAGTTTTATGCCATATCCTGCCTGAGATAGAAAGATCTAGAGACAGGATTAAGAGAGATGATATTGTGACATCTATGAGCAGCTGTACTGTTAATCAAGCATGGCTGCTCATACCATTTTTTAAAGAGGAAGACTGAAAAACTGAGTAGAGACAAAGAGACATACTGGAAATAGTACTAATAATAATAATAATAATAATTAATAATGATATAAAAGCATGTTTAAACAACGACATTATCATATCATCTTCATTATCCTCTTTATTCTGGCTCTTCAGTTCCAGTTCTTATATCCTGCATATGTGGAGAGTTAGTCGTTACGCTGATGTGTCCATTCACCAAAAAATATCTCTGCGGTCCTTCAAGTGAGCCGTTATAAAACGTCAACAGCATCTCGATGAAACTGAACCTCGAACCTCGGCGTCGGAAGCTGCGGTCCTTCCTCCGTTGTTACATTTGAAAGATTAAAAACAGGTGTAACAGGTGATTTTTTAAAAACTAAATGTTGAGGATACGTGATGGGAGAAAGAAGAGCGTTTTTTTTTCTCAGGATACAAAAGCAAATAATGCAACAAAAAGTACAAAATGACACAAGATTGACCGATACGTGACCGTCGCCGCAGAGAAAAGGGAGCGATGAATGTTTGAGAGAGGGAAGGAGGGAGCTGATTGTTTCAGTCAGTCATGTCTGCTGTCCATCAGTTGATTCACTCTGTGATTGGCTAAGAGCTACTGAACGCTCCGTTTCCACAGCAACACACTTCCTCCCGTCCTGTGGCCCGTATTTTGGATTTGCTGCGGCAGAAACTACCAGCCTGATTGGATCCTGTGCTAATGTGGGTGAGTCTGGGTGATCATCTTGAGTCGCGATTGGTCGATGACGTCCAGCAGATTCTTGGCGTCGACTGCGAGGGCGTGAGCTGCCATTAGCATCTGTTTCTTGTAGTCCTTTTGTAAACTGTCCAGAACAGAGAGAATAGTCACGTGACCATTGCATGTAAAAACAAAACATGTATCTGTTAAACACACACACAGTATTTGTACCCACCTTGTCATGACGTATTGTTGAGCCAGTTTCATCTTCGCTATCAACTCTGCCAGATCAGAGTTCAACAACTTCTGAGCCATCTCAATCTGAGAGATACGACAAACAAAATGTCAAATTCATACGTCACATCATAAATAAACAACAAATAAAATTAAAAGCTTCTCAAAGGCTAAGACAACTGGCTTAAATATTGTTTAAAGAACTAGGGACAATATATATTGAGAGTAATCAGGTAGTCTAGATATTTTTTAGGTGGTTTTCCATGTTCTGCTGTAAAGAACATAAAGTCTCTGGATTAACTGGATTAATGTAACGATTTGCAAATTATATCACAGCACAAGCATGTAAAAGACATGCAAGTAGAGATTATGATAAAACATTTTTTTTAAAAGGTAAGAAAAAGTGTGGCAATTGTAGTCTAAGTCTAAATGATGTGTTTCATACAATATATGTATTAATTCTTGAAATATTCTTTCAATGGTGGAGCATGAAATAATTTGGCTATTGGCACTTTCAGTTACAGAGTTCATGGCAAGTGTTTTGTATCTTAATTGTGTTTGTGTGTAAGAGAGTGTGTGTGTGTGTGTGTGTGTGTGTGTGTGTGTTTACCTCTCTGTGTGTGCTTGCTGGCAGCACAGGAATCGTCTCATCCACTGTCGCTAGCAGAGTCCTCAGCGCCAGACCCACCTCCTACAAAACACACCCAAATGTCTCATCATCAGTATTTGATGTACTGTTAAATCTCATACTTGTACCTTAAAACTTTAAAATACAGAGACCAAAACTCTGCTAGTAAAACCTCCTGATTGTGATAAGCTCTCCTGTCTGTGAATCGTACCTTCACCATGGGGACGTACTCCTCTGGAGCTGCGGGCTGAATCCTGTTGGACATCTCGATCACAGATTTCACCAGTCCCGTCACGTTCTCGTACACTTTGTCGTTAGAACGATCCAAGTTGGCGGTGGGGGGCGGGCTAATTTCCTGCGGCTGTAACTGGACCGACGAGGAGATCAAAAATTAGCATTAGGCAATAAATCTTTTTCTTCTTTCTCATCATCTGAATTTGTAAAGTTTAATATGAAATGTATTAAAGTTGGACTTTTTTTTCCTCTAAACCTAGGTGATTGTAGTTACACAGACACAACACTGGGTGGCAGTATTTACCAAAACAAAAAACAAACAGGACCTCAGTTTATCATCACGTCTACATGCTTCTCTTGCTACATACTAGAGCTCGACTGTCCTACTGTGAGAGTTGGACTGTTAGTGCGTGTGATGGCAGGACAGACATGGTTAGTTGTTTAGTGACAGACTCAAGTACAACCTGCATGAAGCAACATGTTTTATATGTTAAATAAGAGTGTTTTCAGTATGATGCGAAAAGGCTTATGATGCCAAACCAGGATTAACACGCGACTCTTCAGTTCTGCCTTTCTGCAGCAAAGAGTTTCCCAAACATGTAAGACATAAAATGGTAAATCGGGTCTGTGCATATGTGAGTTTGTTTTGGCTCAAAATTACTTAATGCAGGTTATATTTTTATATTCACAAATCTCTCCAGTTGATTCAGCTTTAAGCTAAAAAATATTAGAAAATTCAGAAATTACTGTGGAAAGAATCTAAACTAAACACTTCAGTATTTTGCTTGTTTTTAATGTAAATGTTCTTTTCTTGCATTAAATGATGTCTTGTGAATGAAAACTACTTTCAGACAAAGTGAGAAACAAGATTCTCTGATAATGTAAACAAATATTACAGCATCTCCGGTTAATGATACAACTCAGTGGATCAAATCTACAACTACGGTAGCTAATGATGGGAATTATTTTATATTGTAATGTCAGACACACAGTGATCTTCTACTGATCTGACAAAACATTTATGGTCACGTTGACATTATTACTCTATTTTTTCCTCACCAGAGACGTTGTGCTACACTTCTGCACAAAATGAAAGTTAGTAAAACCAGAGGCTCATTAGCTTCTAAGTCAAAGTATCCATTTCTTTGGACGAGAAATGGTGGAAAATTGTTTTTATTGCCTTGTTTTTCTAAAACAAGTCAAAAGTAGAATTTTGTTCCGTCTCTGGTGAAGAAAAACGTGACTGAGATTCAGAAGATAAAGTTTCTCTGCACATGACAGTGATGATAACTATTAACTAACTACTGTATCTCTACTGTGAAAAAAGAAACACACAAAGATCAGCTTACCCTCCATGGCTATGAGGAGGAGGAGGAGGAGGAGAGAGATTGAAGGGGGGATTGGAGTGTGCAGGTGGTGAAAAGAAGAGAAAGAGAGTTGTATGGGTGGATGGTTGGATGCAGAATCAAAGGTCAGAAAAGCAGGACAAAGAGTAACGAGGTGACAAGGTGTTACAGGGAAACGTCCAGGATGGATGGATGTTAATGACAGAGGGGGAGGAGAGGAAGTAGAGGGGAAGAGAAAAGGGACAGCACGTTAGCCCAAAGCCAACCACCAGGCAAGGTATGACATGCAAACCATCAGCACAGTGCACAGTTTTCAACTCAAACACATTATACACCACAGTGGAAAAGACTGCCAGCTCTTATGAGCATTTATATTCTCAAAAGCATCTTAATCAGCAACATGTGATCATTAAACACCACAGAATAAATGTTTCAGAGATAAACTACTGATGTGCTCTTGTGTACCTTGTGATTTTGTATATTTTAATGCAAATTTATACCTTGACGCCCTCGTTGTAGCTGTCCACAGGGCAGAGACTGGCCAGGTTGCCTAGGTGACTGGGAGCACCGGGGCGGGGTGGCTTTTTAGGAGGAGCCACATGTTCTTTAAATAAATAAAAGTATGTTAATAAAGGGTTACATGCATGATGGGATGCATACTAATAGCTACAAACTATTCAATACTATATTTCTGATATACTGAACATGTCAAAATGTTTGTGATCAATAATCCTATGTGTAAGAACAAATCATTAATAAAGAAGAAAATAAGTATTCAAGTACTGCACATAGTTGAACATGGTATAGTTCACTTACAGCTGTATTATTTGACAACTATACTGTTACTACTGTAGTTACTAACACATTAAGACATACAAAGAATAGTAACAAAGTAGTACTCATGATTACAAAAATCTAATAATAGAAGCAACTGCACCGATTATTACTTTAAGATTCTGAGTACTTCTTCCACCATTGCAGGTTTGGAGGATATCAGTATGAACTTTCTCTCACCTGGTTTTCCTACAGGCTGGTAGATATGTTGGCTTCCACCCTGCGCAGAGACAAACACACAAACTGCAGGTTAACAGTGGGCATATTTTCTTAAAGTTATGTCAAACTTTCAGTAGCTCCTCTGCTGGGTTTAAAGCTCCCATGAGCCCTCTGTGGTCATTTGGTTGGTGTGTAGTGAGTACCCTCCCTGGCACACAGACAGACAGACAGACAGACAGAGAGGAAATAAAGAGGCTGGGAGAAGGAGAGAAAGTATTTCTGTCAGCTAGACTGAATACTTCCCCTCCGCCTCCTTCGTGCTCTCTTTTTTTGACTTTCTCCTCTTGCGGTGATGTCTCACTCTGCTACTTTTGTCCTTTTCCTCTCTCATTTCCTTTCCATTAATTCTCCTGTGAGCACTGCCAGCATTTCTCAAACTACACTTCACCTGTGCTTTTATCCTTAGCTTTCTTCTCGCCGTCAGTTTATGTGCTCTTCTGATTAAAAAGTCACTCCATCTTTGTGGCAGCTCGACAAAAACAAGTCAGTGGTGGATTAACAATCTGCGTACAATGTTAGCGCCAAACAAACATTGACTGACCGGTGCTTGGAGCGTGCCATCCTCTCTGTCGATGCTCCCTCTGCTGTTTCTGGGCTCTGCCTTCTGCAGGGAAGACACAAAGATAACAAAATGAAGCATTATGTTTTTGAGCAATTCATTGTTGTAAAATGTTACCAGGTGGTTCTAATTAAGCTATAAAATAAGGTGGAATAAATTAATTGACTGTTAACTGAAAAAACAACCTTTTTAACCTGCAGGTAAAAGCAATTAAAAATCTTTGCAAAGAAGCTAAAACGATTTATCTTTAAACACCAAATTTCAGCAAAAACATGCATTATATAACCAGCAAAATTATGCCGCAATAAAAGTAATTTCCACCGATGACGACCACCTGCAGCTGCTCGTCATATTTCTACCTAAACAACTTAAACCAAGCAGCAGAGAAACACAATCCTCTTCACACAGATGACTTGTGATGGCTGCAGAGTCCGTTCACGCCATTTAACCCAACAGCTGCACCACTAAAACCCAGCATGACCCCCTCTCTCTTCCTCTCTTTCTCTGTTTCAGTACCGTTTTGGTGAAGCATGCCTTGAAGAGATGCATCCTGGGAGAAAAGAGGCTAAAGAAAACGGGAGGAGGAACGCAGAGAGTGGAGGCCATCGAAAGAGGGGCAGAGATAGGGGCAGAAAGTATGAGAGAGAAAGAGAGAGAGAGATGGAAAACAAAGAGAGACTTAAATCACGCAGAGGGAGACGGATAAAAACAGAGGGAAGGACGCACAGAAAAGTAACGTAGAAAACTGCGTAGCGAACGAGAGAAATGTTCTGAAAAGGGGAAAGAAGTCATAGAAGAATGGAGGGGGAGGTAAAAGAAGCAGGGAATAAGAGAACGTTTTTCCAGAGGAAAAGCTCCAATAAGCCACAGAGACAAAAATCCTGGCAAGAAAAGATCAAGCCGCCTCTCTCTCCTCTCCGTCGCTCTCCCGCCCACTCTTTCCATCTCTCTGCATCTCCCTCTGTTCCCCTCTCTCCGTTTCTCTCTCTCGCCGGTGGATGACTCCCCGCTCGTTCCACCCTCTCCATTGCTCTTGCCAATCCCACTTCCTTTCTCCCTCCTTCTGTCGTCCGCTCTCGTTCCTCCTCACAAAACTTCCATCTCTTTCTCCTCAGGCGTTACTTTACTTGTCTCTGGTTGCTTTTAATCTTTTGTTGATCTTCCTTTCATTCATCATAAAGTTTACTAGGATATTTCACCAGCTTTTACTGCTTTTTCCAATATGTATTAGTCACACTCAGCTCCATTTTGTTTGATCCAGCCCTCATTTCTCTAAAGGCTAAAATCCTTCTTGCTTCTTTCCCTTCTAAAAGTCTATTTGAACGTGTTAAACGATGCTGTCCAACCAGTGAGACACTTCAGCCTCTCTAACTTCTGTTCAGGATCACTTGTACTCAACTCTGACTTTTTGGTTGTAACATTTAAAGAGTTGCCTTTCAAATGAATGGCTGAACAACAATGACCTTCATGTTTTGTGCACAAAAAAGGGGGGGTGCCTGGTAAGAGGTGAAGGGGAAAACATTCACTTTTAAGGAAGTTGAAAAGGATTCACAGCAAACAACAGCTTTTACTCATCATGTTAAAACTGAGCCCATTATTGAAATTACACTTAACAATGCATTAAAGAGCTAATTTAAGAGTTAACTAGAAATATCACCTCACATGTTGTACGCCTCCGCCAACCAGTCAAATTGCAGTTTACAACCATGTCTCTTCAGACTCATAATATATGTTGTGATGACTTTATAGGACTTTAATAAAAAAATTATTAAGTATTAAGTATATTTTCCTTGTATGCGTTTGGCCAATAAAGCTGATTCAGATTGAACACAAAGTTGTAGCCATGACAGTAGATGATGCTTCAGATATGGATGTTGCTGCAAAGAAGCTACAAATTCTCAAATATGGATGCTTCACATACATCTTCAACTGAGCAGCACAGAAGATCTTTACAATCACCACAGTTTCAAGGTGGACACCCAAGATTAGTGTCCAATTTAGTATGTGAAATACGGTCACACCCTCCCCTTCTGGTCCCAAGTTACCGCCAGAAAATTGTTTTTGCAGAACATTATGATGTCACAGCGACATTGAACTTTGACCACCAAATTCTAATAATTTCATCCTTGAATCCGAGCAGACATTTGTGCCAAATTCGGAAGAAATTCCCTCAAAGCATTCCTGAGATAATGGAGTTCACAAGAATGGGACGAATGGACAACCCGACAACGTGACTAACAGCTGAAATACAGCCGGCTCTGTCATGACGCATCAAGCTCCGCACGCCGAGGTTGCGATTGTCATAAATTCCTTGACAGAAGACATCAATCTATAACTGAATACACAACGGAGAGTTCATAAACCACCTTCACACAATTTGTCTTTGAGGTTAAAATCAGCTGAATGTCATTATGGAGAGTCAGTGATACATAGTTGCCTTTTTGGATCTGTTTTCAATTACTAAAACTTTGCTAATATAATTTGAGAAAAACAGAGACTTTGAATGCACCACCCTGACTTTCTTGGTTATATCAGATGCTTTGGTGTCATGTCTGTTGTTCAAAGGTTTGTGAAGGTGTTGAAGGAACTGGCAAATGACGTAAACATACAGTCCATAAAAACAATGGTGTCGAGTTTCCAAATAACAGATAATAAAGGATAAATGTGTTTCAAATGTGACATCTGACAAAATATATAAGTACAAAGGATGATAAGCAAAGAGAGGTGACATCATTCATCATCACTCTTAAGTTTAGTTTTTTTCCCTTTCATCCCTGCCTGTGTTTTGCCCTCTTTCAGTTTTTCAGCTCTCCTGCACGTTGCTCAAAAATGAAAACAGCAAATCCAGCAAAGAGGAAAAACAACCTGACCTGAAGAGAGAAGAAAAACAGACTTGTTTTGCAAAAGCAGTGATTTGGCTCATTTCGGGAATGTTTCAGTGTCTGATGAGATAAATCAAACACAACGGAGCCAGTTCAAAGATCTGAAAAAGAAATTCTGGAGCTCATCTGGCAAAAAACAACACACATAAAAAAGCTTTACAAAATGAAAACTAAAGGCCTAATACAGCGTATTATTTCCACATTAAGCAAATCTAAAATATTTATTATGCTTTATGCGATTGATTTCATTATAGAAGAGTTGGTTAATTGTTTGGTTTATATTGATAAATGTCCGTCACAGTTTCCAAAAGTTCATTGTGACATCTTTAACTTTCCTGTTTTGTCTGACCAAGAGTTCAAAACTCATATATTCAGTTTATGATTATATGAAACAGATAAAAGCATATCCTGAAATTCAAGAAGCTGGAACCAAAGACATTTTGGCTACAGAAAAGTTTCAAAGATAAGTCAATTTAAAAAAAAGTTCAAATTCTTAATCTGTAAATCAATTAATTGAACAGTAGTTTCAGCTCGTCTGTCATGAAAACCGCAGTTTATACACCTGTATGATTTACAGTGGTTTGGATTGCTAATGGTTTTGATTTCCTTCCTTTTCAATGGTAATTTTTTCAATTACAATATTGTGTTAGGTTTGAAGTTTCAATATTTCAATACAGACTGTGTAAGTCAGTGGTTCACAAACATTTGCATTCAAAGGACCACTAAAGTGACACAAGTTTAGGGGTCCTTGATGCGATGGACCCCCATATGATAAGATTTAGCCCCAGTGTCCTGCATCTGAAAATATTTCTGCTTTAAGATGTTTTATTATAGAGTCTATGAAACCCATGACCACAATACTATATATAATATTTATGGATGGTATTATAGTGAAAATAAATTATTTCGTTTTTGCCAGAAACCCCCTTGAAAACTGACTGAAAGCTGCCTTTGGATAACATTTTGATAGTGGACAAGGATTTATTTATTACTAAAGAAGGTTTAACTCATAAAACATGTCAACACTCAAGAGACAAAAACTGGAAAGAAATGCTTGTGTATAAATATTTTTGTGTTTATGTAGATGTGTGTGTGTTACCATGAAGCTCTCCTCCTGCTCCAGCCACCGCTGGTCGTCCTCCATCTGTTGCTGCTGCATCATGAGCCTCTCCTCCATTAGAGCGTGGCCGACACATCCAGTTTCCTGTAAAAACATTTCCCTTTCACCTTTTAATATTCAATCATCCTGCATTGTAAATTCAAAAGTCATTTATTTGGAATTTTGTTCAGAAGCAGAAATGGAAAAGTTCAGCACAGCAACATGATGACGTTAATCATCTTAAAGTGTGCCAATCTAAGGGAGTTTGAGCACAGACTAATCAAAATGATTGCAGAGATAAGTAGCCATTTTTCTAACTCCTGTTACTTTATTACTCTGATCAAAGCACAAAGCGGTCTATTTGAAAAAATAACTTCACTTTATAGTTGAAGTTCAAATGTCTCTCTACTATGAAGAAACCTGCTATATTTATTTATTGATAATGAAAAGTAAATCATAAAAATGTAAAGCATATGAAAGTTGAGACCTGTTTTTTTTTCGGTTAAAACATTTAAAAAAAGATTTTACTCAGCTGTCGTTTGTAGACTCTTAATATACTGAATAACTTTTTTTTCTGGATTGTTAAATTTTTATGTTTCGGGATGCAGCCTGCATTGAGGTGAAAGCTCAACAGAAAATTAAAGCACACTGTGGCACATGTAGTCCACTAACCAATCAGGATTTGAGTTGAGCAGTTGAGATGTGACAAAACATGAAAACGTTTGCTTTCACCGCTTCATGGAAAAATATAACAGATGAAACTGCAGCGGGGTTTTCCCTGTCGGATGTGTGTACGTACCTCCATGTTCGGGCTCCACAGTGGAGAAGGTTCAGGTCTGTGCTGATTCCAGGAATCAGTGGGAGGGTAGCTGCCTCCTATTCCTCCTACACCACCAATGGCTGACGGCTTGGGGTGGAGAGAAAAATAAATAATTATGGTAAAAATAAAGTAATAAAATCAGAAGAATATTTTTTTGTTCTTGTTTTTGCTTAGTTCTCCTAAAACGCTGCATACAAACTATTTGCTGAGGTACGAGCATATAAACAAGAAACTAAATACTCAATCCTGCTGTTTATTCTACATGTTGAAATAGTATTATTATTACGTTCACTAAATTCAACTAAGTTGTTTCCTGGTATGATAATATTGCTTGTTAGCTCCAAAAAACTGGAGGTGAATAATATTGAGCTGCGAGGATTACTCGATTGACAAAATAAAAAGGTAATAGCAAACCAGGAAACTATGACAGACATTTTTCAGTTTTCAGATGTTTTTATAGTCCAAGCAATTGGTCGCTTAGCTGACAAAAATAACCTGCAGTTCAACTGAGAATGAAAGTAATTATTTGTTGCAGCTCCAGAATAATAAAGGTCTAACTGTGAATCAGGAGAAAAATAAAACATTTTGTGAAATACATACAAGCCTGTAAAACACACATATACACATTTCAACTGTGTAAAGTTGTCTTTTTAATTCCTGACGTCCCTAAATTAATCAAATTCCCTAATTTTTCCTTACCGGATTACTAAAAAGAAGTTATGAAAAAAATGATTGTTATGTTCTGTTCTGTTATGTCCTTATGTAGAAAAACTGATTATAAACAGCAGAGTTAAAGATGAAAAAACTTCAAAGGGACAGATAAGGAGTCAGTGAATCATTGTAGTATTAAACTGAATAATTCAGGATTCATTATAAAATAACAGTGATGCAACTAACATGTACAGGAAACATCACTGATAATAACAATTCATGATCTGGCACAAGATCAAAAGAGCACTTCAGCTGCACTCCGCCTGGTTTGTAACAAACTACTAAAATATACAGATGTAATTCTAGCTTGTGATGTAATCAGGTTTGACTTAAATAGAAGTTAAAATTATACACTCCATATAAGGATAACAGAGAGAGAGAGAGAGAGAGAGAGAGAGAGAGAGAGAGAGAGAGAGAGAGAGAGAGAGAGAGAGAGAGAGGGGAGAGCGAGAGCGAGAGAAAGAGAGAGAGAGAGAGAGAGAGAAAGAGGAGCTTATTGCCATAAGAGCTGCTGTGTGTGTGTGTGTGTGTGTGTGTGTGTGTGTGTGTGTGTGTGTGTGTGTGTGTGTGTGTGTGTGTGTGGCTTTTAGTGCTACAGGAAATGCCTGCTGTCTGCACAGTTTATGAGGAGAGGAATAACTGCAGTAGAAGTCTCTCTCATTTTCTCTTCCTTCACATTTTTTTTTTCCTGACATGAGCAGCACACGCTGCCCGTTCTCTCGACTACCAACAGTCTGTCCTCTGAGTTAATCCAGTGCTGTACCAGTAAAAATCTAAAAGACTGAGATCACTTTTAAGGGTGTAAAAAGCTGATTTATACAACCTGGTGAGATTTTACCAATATTTTGGAATAAAAATGTGACTTTTAACATTTGTGCTTATTGCATCTTTCTTGAAAACAGCATCATTGCACAGTTATAACTTAACACTGTTCTTCTTTACAGACTTGAGCTTCTTTAATGGATTTAAGGAGTTAGGGTTAGGGTTAAGTTTTTCGGCATCATCAAGATGATTTTTCTATGCATAAAAGTGGATATGGTATGATCTGAAAACTTGTGAGTTATTTAAATTTGTTTGTTTATTGAATATTTTCAGTTCTCTTGTAGTGACTAACAGTGTACAATAACCTCATAAGGAGTTTGTTTCAGATGTTTATCATAAATCAGGATAGACACTGACTCTTCTTGAACATCTAATATCCAACAATATACTGCATATTTGTGCATTGTTTCTGGATAGGTTACAGTTTATTGGTTCTTAAACCCGCAGTGTGAAACCTTTCCATATACATGAACGTCTGTTACATTCAAGCCCTCGGCAAACAAGTTTACAAAATGCTGATTAAACCAATCACTGCCAGATAAATCTCTTTGCATTTCACAGTATAACGAGTTTTTAATCTGGTGTGAGGTTTGACATTCCTGCGCTGACCAGATGAATGCATGAATACAGACCCACGTCGTCCGAGAGGCTAACTACTGGTCATCTCTCTGCTAACCTGAAATGTGATCAATTAATTTCACCATACGGGTAATGGGGTGTTGTGTGATGCTCCAAACAATCCGTTCAAAAACAGTAGCGACAGAGTAGGCTATGGCAGAGCCTATGACGTAAGCATGTGTCAACAGTGTTTTTGTAATTACTCTCACTGCCAGAAGGGGGAGACAAAACCCCTGCTCTCCAGCATTAAAGAGTCCCAATTTCTCCATTTTCCACTGCTGCTTTTGCCACCTAAAACCTCTGGAAGCCAGATGAAAACACTACTGTAGCCACAGTGGATGAGCAAGCACAGAAAAGCACAGTTTTCTCACTGCTGGAGCTGTATGATTGTGAGTGTATGTATATGTTTGTGTGTATGTGTGTGTATATGAGTGTGTATGCGTGTGTGTTTGCTTTACCGGGAAGTGGTTGTGTTGGGGGCTGGAGAAGAAGCTTTCACTGGAGCGAGGACTTGGGTAACCTGGTCTACTGGGCTGGAAACAGAAAAATAACAGATTTTTTATCTGATTACAAAAAGTGTAACACAGGAAGAGAAGTGAGTTAATACAACATTTAGTCATTCAGTCTTACTTTAGGAGGAGCTTCATCAGACCCTCCAGAGTCCCAGGACACAGTGACTTGTCTCCTCATCTCCATTCGAAGTCTCTCCTCTTGTTGAAGCTTCTCTTCATCCAGTATGGTACTACAAGTTTAACATGGAGGAATCATCTTAATAGGTGGTCTTTATATTCCAACATGTTTATTATTTTCAGTTTAGGAAAAGAGAAATATATCAAACAGATCTTTTTTCTGGACAAAGAGTGGAGAGAAGTAGCCAATATATTTATGATCGAAGGGAATTCAATTTGTAGGAAAATTCTTCTTCAGTTGGAGAAAAACTAGCTTGAATAAAAAATTCAGATAAATGCTGGGCTGATTTGTTGGATTCATATTCAAGGAAGATTCATCCGACAATAATCAAAGATATTTCTGTTAATATAAGTAAAATCACACAGTAAACAAACTGATTATTATTAATCTCTTGCTTCTCTTGATCTTACATTGGACAATTTTAATCCTTATTACAACTTATCAATTATCACTTCTGAATTAGAGTTTATACATTGAACAACTGTCTACTGCACAGTCTGAATATGACATTTAATTTGCCAGTCTGGTTAAAAAGTATGCATGAGTGCACCCTAGGTACACACTTACCACCTAACCACAACATGAGTTTCGATGCCTGCAGCAGACCTGTCACCTACTCGTCTCTCCCCCTTGTTTCCTGTCTACTCTCTACTATCGCTGTAATAAAGGCTTTAAAACTTTGCACTGTCCTCACCAATTTTATATAATGGCCCTTAATGTGTATAATATTAAACACTTAAGTACAAAAATTCTGTATTACCTGAGTTGTGTTTTGAGTTCAGTGAATCGCGGCCGCTTGCTGGGGTCATATGACCAACATTTAGTCATCAAACTGTAAAGAGTGGGCGGACACTGGGGAGGCATAGCCAGTCGCTCGCCGTTCTCTATCCTGCCAATCACGTCGTTGTTCTTCACCCCCTGGAAGGGCTTGATGCCGTACATCAAGATCTCCCACATGCACACACCTACACAGCGGCAGACAGACAGGGTTATTGAAGACAGAAAATTAATGAAAACATTAAAAAACATAACCTCGAATAACCCTTAGTGATATCAACATATGGTGGGTTCAGACACTTAAATGAGAGGAAAACAAATGATGTGAAACTCTGCTACCAGTGAGGGAAACAACTATTTGTCAGATGATACAAAGATGTTTATCAGTTACCAACACAACACACACGTAAACACACAAACTCACCAAACATCCAGACATCGCTGGCAGAAGTGAATCTTCTGAAGTTAATAGATTCAGGTGCCATCCATTTGATAGGAAGTTTACCTTTAGAGGCTGACACACAGACACACAGACACAAATTAAGATTACATGCATAGATTATTTTACCACTCGATTTGTAACTCCGTAATTAATTTGTTGGTGAGTTTTAGGTCCACCCGCTAAAGGGTAAGAGAGATTTGATAACATGCTAAATATGTTCAATATGTGACTCCTGTAGCCTGATATCACCAGTAGATGGGGGTAACGTACTACTGACTAGAAAAATCAGTCGTGCAGGAAAGCAGTCTGGTTTGCCCAATAAAATCTGTGGAAGGTATAAAAACACTGAAGACTGTTTCATATATTTCTCTCTTGACTCACAGTAGCATACGCCTGTTTTATTTGTTTATGTGGAGTTTTGGATGTATGTGTATCATTACCTTTGTAGTAAGAGCTGTCTTCCATGTATCGTGACAGTCCAAAGTCTCCCAGCATCACACAGTCAACTGAAGAGACCAACACGTTGCGGGCCGCTATATCCCTAAAGGTCAACATAGTCAGTAACTGGAGCTGAATCACTGATGCTGAGACTAAAGAACATCAGTGTTACATGGACTGCAATTATATAGCGCTTTTCTAGTCTATCGAACACTCAAAGCGCTTCACAACAGATGCCACCATTCACCCAATCACACACACATTCATACACTGATGGCAGAGGCTGCCATGCATTGTGCCAACCTACTCATCAGGAGCAATAAGGTGCTTTTTATCCAAAGTGCTTTTTATAATGTTTCTCATTCACTCATTTATACAGACACAGACACACACACACACACACACACACACACACACACACACTGATGGCGCACACCAGTGGGGTTAAGTATCTGATTAATGGACGACCTGCTCTACCTCCTGAACCACAACCACCCCCAGTGTAAAACACAAACACTGAAGAAAAAGTTGTTTGTATTTGATTTCTTGTGTGTATACCTGTGTACGAAGCGTTTGCTCTCCAGATAAGCCAACGCTGTGCTGAGCTGGTAGGCAAACAGAATAAGAGTGGCCAAATCCAGACTGTACTTCCTCACCTGAAGGAATGAACGCAACTATAGAGACAGAGAAAAGAAGAGAGACAGAAAAACAGGAATGGAGTAAATTTTACATTGAGTATACAGTATAGTGCATGCCAAGTCAATGTATGTCACCATTATTTGCAGCATTTTTAGCGACCGATTACTGCCTATAAGCAAAACACAGCCTTGATGCATTAAAGTATTTAATGTGTAAGGGTAAACAGTGTTTTTTTTTCGAATTTAAAAGGCATATCAGGCTAGGCTTTCTCAACAGCTTCTTTTGTATCGTGTCTAGAAATTAAACATACACACACTCATACACGTCTGAAATTTGTCCCCAAAAGTAGCCCATGACAGAGCAAACACACACACACCACACAAACACACCACACACACACACACACACTGAGGCTTACCTCTCCAAGAGTACAGAGCTCCATGATGATCCACACTGGGT
This sequence comes from Scomber scombrus, assembly GCF_963691925.1. Taxonomy (NCBI): domain Eukaryota; kingdom Metazoa; phylum Chordata; class Actinopteri; order Scombriformes; family Scombridae; genus Scomber; species Scomber scombrus. The sequence continues at coordinate 13,801,271 of NC_084985.1, forward strand.
TCTCTGTGATCACGCCGATCAGCTTAACAATGTGTGGGTGGTCAAACTGACGCATGGTTACTGCAAGGAAAAAAATACACACATATTCCCACATTAAGCATATTCGAAGTGAGTAATAGTTTTGATACCACCCCCCTACACACACACACACACACGCACACGCACACGCACGCACACACACACACACACACACACACACACACACACACACACACTTACATGCTTCTTGTAGGAACTTTTCTCTGACGCTGTCTGAGGTGCAGTTCTTACAGGTCTTGATGGCAACAGGTAGAGATGGTTTGTCCTGCAGAGCAAACAGAAAAAAAAATCATAAATCATACTTTATATAGAGTATCATATTTATCATTGTATGTGTGTGTGTGTATTTTTACATACCGGGCAGCTGTAGACTCCTTGGTGAACATCTCCAAACTGACCTTCCCCTATGCAACGACCTAAATCTATCCTCTCCCTCTGGATCTCATAGTCCCGCGCTGAGAGAGGAGAGCGGAGGAGATGAATGATGAAGGAAGGAAGAGAAATATTGTGGAGAGGAGAGAGTTTAACTCGCTGACCGGTGACATTTGATGGGCTTTTCTTTGACTGCACAGATGGGGTTAACCAGGACAATTTGGATGGTAAAAGATACAAAGTAAGCCAAACCAAAAAGATTGTCCTCGTTGATAAACCCACCAGTTGGCAATCAGATTAGACCAAAATAAACCATGAACACACACAAAAATTTAATTTCCCCAGGTTTTCAGAGTGAATCCCCTTCCCCTGACACACCTCTAACTAGGCAAACCTTGAGTTGACATGCAAACTTCAACACAAAACAAACACACACACCAAAATACAGTAAACCCTGTCAACAGGCTAATGTATAGGTCACAAACAATCAATGTTCACATGCACACCAGAGTCCTATTATATTTTTTCTTTATGTCTGTACTGACGGAAGGAGACTGCATGGAAAAAAGTTCTGAATAAGATCAACAATAGGAATGAAACCCAGCACTCAAACGACTGAACACATGGGTGAACTGTGCACTGAAATACATGCGTACTAGACTGTAATAAACTGATATGCCAGAGATGAAGAGTATTCAGTGCAGTCTGTATCTTCAAGTAACCTTTTTATATTCAGTGAAACCAAAACTGAAGGAAATCGTTTGTTTTTTAAAACTGACATGTACATGCTTTGACATTTTAACTGTCATTTAGGTGTTATCAATATTTCCTCCTTTTTAACAGGTTCTGAAACATTTCAGCAGCAGTGCATTAATGTCAGTGGCCAACCAACTGTAGTAAAAACGGAAGAGAAATTTGAAGTAAAATTCAAGAGGTTTATGCAGGACAATGACAACAAAACTAATCCTGTAGGCTGAAGCACTGCTGATTGACTCCTCTAACAGAAAAACACAATTAAATAGCAACAACATAACCAAAACAACAACCAAGACAACACATTCCACTACAAGATTTACTGCAATTAATGCATACTGCAATTCACTAGCAGAAAATGAATATTGGTTCAAACAGAAGACAACCCCAAGACATTGAACCACAGTGATAAATCAAGTAAAAACAAAAGATATCCAAACCAACATGATGGTGAAATGAGAGCCAAGCCAATAAACGATGCAAATACTGTGACGTTGTTTAATTTCATGTAACCAAATTCAGATTTAACTGTTAATGTAGCAACATCTTGCATTGTTTCTGGATTGGCTCTTTCTTAAATTTCCAACACCCGACCCAAATGAACTGCATTCTACAAAACACCAACAACCACAAGGCAATAACAAACTGGATATAAGATCCCTTGAATCTTTGCTTTTTTCATTGCCAGGCACTAAATGTGAAAGTAAATGTCTTACAACTTCTCTGGGAAAAAAAACATTATTATTGATAGCATCAATGGTATAAATGAAGGGCTTCACTATGTTTTTGTTTTAAAATGCTTACAGCATGGTTCACAAATTAGTTTTAATGAGAAATTCTGACAAGATGAATCAGCTCCATCTGGTGTCGCTGTAGTTCAAATACAAAAACTATATAACGAAAATTTGATGAAGTGCCTGACAAAGAAAAACAAACAAAAATGTACAATCTCATTTCAGAAGGACAGAAGGGACGAGACGGGGAGTTTTACCTTCAACTACTCCATAGCTGACTGTGTTGGCGATGGGAAAAAAGAGGAAGAAAGAGAGATGAAGAGAGGGGAGAGAGCCAGACAGCTGCTTTAAGGTTGAAAATAGCTCAGAAAATACACACACATATACAGACACACAATTTACCCATTTTGCTCCCGATCTGATGTCCAGCAATGAATGAAAAACTGAGCTAATACTGTAATTGAATTTTTAAAATGGCAAGTTTGCCACACAGCCGCTGCAGTGATGTATATATTTATATATACAGCAGACAGTATGACATGAACACACATACAAACTCAGACATGGAGTAGGAAAATATGTCAGAAGTCTGCAGAAAGTCTGTTTAGAGGAAGTCGCACAAAGAAGACAAGAATGAGACATAGACCAAAAAAAGCAAGTGAAAGAGACGAAGAAGTAAAGCCAGACAAATATAGCATGACAGAGGGAGATAGAAAAAGACCGTGGGAGGAAAGGAGAGCATGGTCCATTTCCAAAGTTGGCCACGCAATCAACAATATGAATGCTCTGTAGTGGCCAAAACATCCACATTAAGAGAGGGCCTGAGGCCACCATTGCTTACAGAGGTTGAGCCAAAATATCAACTCGATACAGCTCAGGGGCTTTCGCTAACATGTGAATGGATTTGACAGATGTAATGTGCCTTTAACCAACTGGACTTGTAGGAGTATCAGTTGCAGCCTCTCTAACTTCCAGCCAGTGTCTCCACTGTTTATATAAGACAGTCAAACTGGCCTGACTTTGATTAGCCACCACCTAACCGACTGTGGTTTCATGTAGCTCCTTAGACGTTCCCTGTGCGAGCAACCAAGCGTGCTTCTTGGAAAAGATTCCCACCACACTCGGCTTATTAGATAGCAGAAATAAATTGATGTTTGTTTTAGAGCACGGCTCGTTTAAAAGAGAGGGAAACGGTGAAACAGCTACTTCGTTGTTCTCTTGTGTCAGCGCAACAGAAGCTGACAAATTATTTTAGATGATAGATGAAGCTAAAAGAGAAGTTACTTACTGGAGGGCATGGTGTAGGTGTCCTCTTCATCAACTATCTCAGCATAGTCATCAGTCTCTGTAACATTACACACACACACACAGAGTAATTTAATCTCTAACATCACAAGAATACTAAAAGCATGAGAGAATAATAAGGAAAAACAAAAACACATGTACGGCATGGAAGTCTAAAATAACACAAAAACAGGACAAACATGCACATTTTGATTGGTTTACCGTGCGTCCACTATAGTATGAAAGTCTCCTCACACACAAGTACAAACATGTGTGCAGCGAAAAGCACAAATTGCACAAAAACTTGAAAACAAAAAGAGCTAAACTCTAACACCCTCACAGTCAACAACTCCTGCAAAAGAAACACCCACGTAGCTCCTCTCTTTCTTTCTCTCTCTCTCTCTCACACACACACACACTTGGCGTAGAGTGTCAGCTGAGCATGTGTTGTGCATATCTGTCTGTATGAGAGCAGCTGGGTTTGAAGGGAGTAGCTGTGGTGGTGGAGAAGCAAAGGGAAAGAAAAAGAAGAAAAAAAAGACAGAAAGAGGGAGTTGAAGAAGGAAAAGACAAACCAGTCAAAAGGGATATAGTAAAGGGAATTGAGAGTGTAGAAATTGTGCCTCTAGCTGTCATGTCAACAGATGGTAGCGTTTAGGATCAAATCTGCACAGAATCAGACAGATAGGCAGGGAGAGAGGGAGACGAGAGGGGGAAAAAAAAAAAACGAGAGGGAAAGATGGACCGAGTCTATCCTAACCAGATGGCAGTGTTTAAAATAAAATCAGTGTGCAGACTCAGCTGTTAGAAACAAGAGTCAAACATCTGCTGTCCTGAACGCTACCCTCACAGCTCTGCTCAGGATTTATAAGGTTGCAGAGGGAAGCTGGAGAAAGCGCTACTAGTTAGCAATTTGGTAGCTAAGGCAAGGCTGGCTGAATAAACACTGGATGGTTGTTGATGTTAATGACACTGAAAAGTATTTGCTATTATGTTAGTGCCTAAAGGAATAGTTTGAAACTTGTGAAATAGACTTATTTGTTTTCTTGCTGATAGTTAGAGAAGAAGTCTGGTAGCCGCTGGTTAGCTTAGCTTAGCATAAAGATAGAAACAGTGGGAAAACTGGCTAGCTTGGTTCTGTCCAAAGGTAACAAAATCCACCTTCCAGCCTCTCTTAAGTCAATAAGAGTATTTCCGAAAATGTCAAACTATTCCTTTACCGCTAAGGATGGCTCATGATTGTAGGAACTTAAAAAAACATGAATGAAACACTGCAGGCTAATAAGGTTTTAGTTATTATTGCTACCATTAGTTTATATATACACAGGTCCATAGGAGAGGTCAGAAAAAGTTTAAACTTTTAATCAAACAGGCATGATTGTTGCTGTGCATGATTTATGTTTCACATGAGTTTAAAGAAGAAAGCAAAGTCTTTAATGTGCCTCCAAAACTATCTTCATATGAGTTGGAATAAACGCTGCAGCTCTGCTTGCTTTGTTGCTTCTATCAAAATATGTTTTATTATATGAACTGATCACAAACAACGTAGCATTTCAATAAAATGAAAACTCATTTCAGCAATAGAGAAACATTTAACTTTCCTTTTTTTTTTTTACTTCATTAATGTTTATCAGTGTTTCAGTATGGGTGATGATAAAAAAGATTCCAGTTGATTTTAAGCTGATCAAACTTCCCTGATTTATTGATTGCAATTGACTTAAATGTTTTGGTTTTTTATAATACTATTTTTTAGGGCTGGGACTTTAACGCGTTAATTAAGATTAATTAATTACACAATAATTGACGCGTTAAAAAAATTGACGCATTTTAATCACACTTATTTTTGCACCGCGGAACGTTTCTCACTGGATGAGTTTCAGGTGGACCGATTATACTGGAGCACCAACTAGCGTAGTTCAGAGAACAACAAACCACAGTGAACAAGAACAAAGTAGCTGATGAGACCGCTTTGGTTGGCCCCGTGGATGGGAAATTTTGTTACAAAAAACGAACGGATGGAAGTGTCGATAAGAGCATGGTTGTGTGCAAGCTATGCAACAAAGAATTCGCATATCACCGCAGCACATCGAGCCTCAAGTATCACCTCAATGCAAAACATATAGCAGCTAGCGTGGACGCTAGTGTGGTAGCTAGCTAATTTCTGAAATGTACTATATTGCTAAATATGCTATTGCTACACTTAATGGCAAAAATTGCACTGGTCTGTTGGACTTGAACAAAAATAAACAATATTTGTGTTGCTTAAGCTTATGTATTCAGTCATTATTCAATCGTATACTAAAAATCCATGTGAAAAAAATTACTTCTTACTGTTCTCAGGTCAAATATTTATATGCTATTAAAATGCGATTAATTTCGATTAATTAATGACAAAGCCTCTAATTAATTAGATTAATTTTTTTAATCGAGTCCCGGCCCTACTATTTTTTTAAATTCACATTTATTAGTTTGTACTCTGAGATACATTGTTTGAATCACTGAATATTCACATCCACGTGGTTTGGGATTTGTTCTAAAGAATCAACTGTTTCTAAGTTTGACTCCGGTCTCTGTGCTTTCAGTGAAGGGAGTGTGTGTGTGTGTGTGTGTGTGTGTGTGTGTGTGTGTGTGTGTGTGTGTGTGTGTGTGTGTGTGTGTGAGTGTGTGTGTGTGTGATCTAGTTAGCCCATTATAGCAAGGAATGCACCCGCTCTTGAATCCAGCAAACCTCTCCCTACTGTGTGCATGTCTGCGTGAGTGTGTGCATGAATATATGTGAGTACATGTGTGCATGGCCTTGTGTGTGTGTGTGTGTGTGTGCAGTGTGCACGTGCGTGAAGCCTGTGTGTGGAGAGAGAAAGATTTGGAGAAGTTCCCTTAAAGAGAAATACCACTTAATTTACCAATTCTGTTTTTTGGGGGGTTGTTCTTATCATTAAAAGCTGACACATTTAACATTTAGTGGTAATCCCCTTTGGAGATAATCACAAATAGACACACAGAGACATACAAACATCTTAAAATAAAAATACACCACTAAAACAGTAAGCAACTCAAGCTACTAACAGATCAGAATCACTGCTGCTACTGATTTATTCATGTTTCCATCACTGAAACATGAGAAACACATTCAGCTAAATGATCATTACATTGAAATCATTCTAAATGATATCATTTCAGATAACACAGCACATACACACATAGCGCCATTGTTAAAGAAGGAAAAATGCATGCACAAACATCCACACACATACATGCCACCCTTCCCCAGGAAGGTGCAGTGTGTTGGTGCAATGAAGACAAGAAAGAAGGGAAGGACAGAGAGATTGATAAACAACAGCATAACTTTACCATCCCCACTAAGATCTTCTGCAGGGTCCAGGAGAGCATGCAGGAAACGGGACAGCAGAAGAAGAAAAGGAGGAGGAGGGAAAGAACAGAGAGAGAGAGAGCAAGAGAGAGAGAGAGGAGAGGTTAGAGCATGAAAAAGTCTTGAAACAACATGAGAGATGTTGCAGGATCTGCAAAGTCAAATAGTCAGCGAGCAGTTAGTTCACATCCAAAATATTTCCAGTGAAAAAGCTGAGTTAACAACTTTCATTAATGCTGCACAGACACATGGAGGTAAAATGAACAAGTGCAAGAAAACAGTGACAATATTTGAGGCAGTGTTTAGACTCCAGTATAGTTTCAGTGAGGTATGCTGTCTGTCTTCAGCTGTAAATATTTGTAAGTCAGAGTTAATGCACGGTTAGAAGCAGAGTTTAACATACGAATCCCAGCGGTGGGTTTTATACTGAAAGCAGCGTTGGATCCTCAACCCGATTTATGCCTGATTAAGGTTTACAGCATATCTAGAAAATTGTTCATTTCAAGCATAATTTCAAGGTTTTTCTCTTCACTGTAATAATCTCTTAAGAATCTTAACCCGAACCAAAAGCAGTGATAATGTTTCTCAGAGAAACTCCAGTTCCCAAGTCTGACTGGCCCTCTGTGTCTACTAGAATCACAGTATTTTTTAAATCTTTCCTTCAGTATACATAGAAATAGATATTTTCCAATCAGGGCTGCATTTCCCAAAAGCATCTTAAAGCTTAGATGATGGTGAAATCCAAGCTAAAGAAGCTTTTCCTAAAAGCATCTTAAGTTGCTTTAAGAAATGATTGTAGACTAATTGCCTCTTTGGAGGCTAACAGCGTCTAAAGGAAGCTCCCAAACCCGCAGGAGGAACTGAAAACTACACGTTTCACATTTTTGGTAATTTTTTAATCTATACTTTAAACATTACCATTTGCGCTCTCTGTAAAATGAGTGATAATGTTTAAAATGAACCAACACAGAAACACATACTATACAAATAGAGCTATTGTTTGAAAGCTATGATTGACAACAGACACGCAGCATTTTCATGTTGAAATTCGAAAAAAGTGGGACATCCACTGTGCCTGCGTGTCACATTTCGAGCCTCCAGCTGAAACACTTTGGATCGTTTGTTAAAGTTTCAACAACTAACCAGCTGCTGTCCAGATTCATGACTTTCTCAGAGCAGTCGTGCTCCTGGTGACAGCTGCCAAAGCCGCAGATTGAGACACTAAGTTTACACTCACTTATTTGGATGATCTCTCGCTCTCTTTCATGGCCACCTTGCCATGAACAAAGCTCTGTGCTTTTGAATTAACTGACATAAAACACTGAAAATAATGATTAAAAATAACCAAACTGTGACCTCAACAGTAAAGCATGTGGTGAACTCAGACATGAGAGAACCATTTTACTCTGTGTGTTGGTACAGGGCCACTTCCAGTCACATCATTTAGTTGAATGGAAGTAAACATTTTACAAAGAGGAAAATGGAAAATATAATTGGCTTAAACACTGAACATTTATTCTTATAAATGAGAGGTAAAATGTAGAACTGGCTACTAATAGTAAGATAAACTGTTATTAATGCATCCCAAACGACCCTCAGGTTTTACAGGTTATAACTCTCAATTAGAAAGTTCAATTCAAATTATTTTCCATGTGTGTTCAGGCCTCTTTTGGAGAGCTTTGGCTTGGTTATGTGCTGAAATACACAACAAGTTATTGTGGCTGAACTGTGTTTGCGCCTGAGTGTTTAAAACTGAATTAGTAAAAGCAACCAGGCAGTGAGGACAAAGACAGTTTGGTAGAAGAGAGCACCATTAAAAATTAGGCGGATTGTGACGTACCAGATAAATGTGATTTGCTGCAGTTATTAATACAAAAACATTTTAATTTTACATTAAAAGTCTGGCAAATTCCAAAATGGCTTAAAAAATGGTGCCAATATCATGAATGGTGTATATACTGTAACTCTCTGTAATAAGGCTGCTATAAAACATTGAAGAACATTAAAAGCTCATGCACAATTAAATTTAATTGTGCAATTTTATTTAATATTATTATCAATAGGTTACTTCCTCTGGGGGTTTTCTGTCCGCATTGCAAGATCATCAAATCAGGCATTTCATTCCGCTACATCACAATTTTGTGGATATTCTCCTCTAAAACCTGTCCAAAAAGACCAGGGGGTACCATTGGGCGGCGAATCTGAACAGAAGACAAAGGGGAGGAGGAAACGCCGTGCCTTGGTTGGCTTAGGAGGTGTCGATGGCACAAGGTCTTCAGCCAAGCAGGCGGAAAAGACAACAAGAGTGTGAAAGGAAAAAAGAAAACAGAGTGAATGGAATTGAGTGCAGAGAGGACACGTGAGAGAGAAAAGGTGGAGAGGAAGTAAACAAAAGTGAGCACTAAGAGAGAAAGAGAGATGGAGGCAGGGACAGAGAGAGGAAGAGAGAGAGAGGGAGAGGGAGTCCCAACAATGAGATGAGAGAAAGAGGAAAAAAATGAGTGAGAGAAAAAAGAAAAAAAAAAGATGTTGGAAGTAATGGAAAGACATAGACAGCCCCTTTCACACATGCACTACAACCCTGAAATTTTCTGGACATTACCCGGAGGAGCTGTATGTGTGAACGCAAATGTCCACATCAGTCGGATGATCGGACATTAAACAGACTTTAACTTGCCAGCTGCTGAGGACGAAGCCTGTGTAATGTCCGAGTACAGCACTCGGACACGGCTCATGTGTGAGTACAGCAGTAATTCTCCAGAGAATTCACAGCAAGCAGGTGAGCAGGGCTACAACCGCCTGCTGCTGTAAGTGCAACACAATCCGGCAGTAAGGGAAACAGTACGAGCAATTTATCAAACAAACTGTTGAACGAGGAGAACATAAACTTAAATTCGACGTCTTTGACTTCCAGCAGTCAAGTCCCATCTCATCCACAGCCGCTATTTTACACATGCAGCTGGCACAGGATAAATGAGGCAGGTCAGCTAAGCTGCACTGTTTTGACAGAGCCTGAACACTCCGCTGTGAAGCAAGCGCGAGATAGAACTTCCTGTGATTCCTCATGAAATAAACGCAGTTTTATTTCTGATGAAAAGCTTAAAAACCTAAATTACAACCGCAGCATCTTTTTACGTCATGTCCTGCCTCCTGCACTCACCGAAACCAAACAGAGTATTTCCAGTCGGTGCCTCTGACACAGACAGACTCCTGTTGTGTGCTTCATGTGTGAAAGGGCAACTCTGGAAAATGTCTGGACTTGATTCTACAGACATCGTCCGGAGTTTATATGTGAAAATAGCTTCAGACAGTAGAAGGAAGACATCAGAGGCTGTGCTTATCTCACCGCTAATCCGGTCCATTTGTAAATGTGAATGCATCATTTTTAACTTACCTGAGACAGAGATAGCTCTTACTCCGCTCCTGACTGCTTCTAATTTCTTCTCATTATTAGAGACTCTAGAGGAGAGGAGAAAAGTATGAGTTAGTTAGACATGAATTACACAAAACAATAAAAAGATCTAAGCTAAATCAAAATCTCTTTAACATACATCACTGATTTTCAAAACCAGGTCTCACTGAAAGAATAAACTATGGAAACTGTTGCACACACAGAGCTCTTTAGAAGAGGAAAAAGTCATCTGTAAACTAACCCGTACTGTTTCAATTATCTTCCTCCGCCTGTGCCGTGGTCTCTTTTTCTGTGTCAGCTGAGCTCTACTACTATCTTTACATCACAGACCACAACAGGCAGAGAAAAAGAGAGAGAGAGAGAGAGAGAGAGAGAGAGAGAGAGAGAGAGAGAGAGAGAGAGAGAGAGAGACGGAGAGCGAAGTGAAACTTAGAGTGAGAGACCGAGAGAAAGAGGAGGAGACTGCCCAAGTGTTTAAAAACCCTAAGTGGAAAATATTTGGCTCCTAAACTTATCTCCTTATTTGACCACAGACAGAGAAAGAGAGAGAGAGAGAGAGAGAGAGAGAGAGAGAGAGGGCAGATTTGAGTTGAAATGACCAAAAGTAAGCAAAAAGTGAATTTGAACTAGTGAACACATGTCAGGCTGCTACGGTCACATATAAACAAACACAACGGTCTCCACGTTGCAAAAATTAGGAAGCACCAGTGTTTCCCTTGAAGTCTCTTTACAGGCCTGCTGGTTCTGAGAAAAAAAACATAAAAAGAGGCTCATTCTGGATAAAAACACTGAATATACAGCATTGGGTTGTTCAGTTTTACTCTCACGATAGCTGTTTAGTAAAAAGCCTTATTTTGTTTGATGGGTTTTTGGGGAATGAAACCCTTTTTTAAACTGATAAATCCCTGTAATGTTGATAAAATGTAAGAAAACAGTGAAAAAAAAACATTAAAATTTCAGAGAGCCAAAAGTCCTGTCTAAAGATGACTTCTTTTGTCTAAACAGTCAAAAACATATGAAAAAAATCTGAAAATCACTAAATCCTGAAATTTGAGAAGCAGAAAACAGCTAATGCTGCAATAATTTCCTCAAACATTGACCTAAATGATTAATCCTTTATGAAAACAGTGGCTAATTTTTCCTTTCACCTCATCGATTAATCAACCAGCTCTTTCAGCCCTACAGTCGAGTCCAATATCAGTAAAATATATTCAGAAAACAGTTAAAAAAAACCCATAAAAGAAACATACAATCTAAATTACGTCAGTACAAACTGAAGCAAAACATAGAAATCCACATTAAAACACCCACACACAACATAAACAAATTAAATGTGATGGCCTATTGGCCTAGACGACTATAAAGTGCAACATCTTGAGTTTCCCCATCTCTCTTCCCTCATTTCCTGTTATCTCACTGATAACACTAAATGGCCAAATGTCCGTTTCTAAACAGAAAGTGTTGCTCATCCCTTAGCTGGAACAGCAGATTCTGAGGAAACTGGTTTCATTTATGTAACCTTCTTATATTTCTTCTTAAACAGGGGTGTAACTCAAGCCATTTTTTGCTAAAGAACTCAGATTTCCAGATAATGATGAGGAGACTGAAGTTGAAGTAGATGCTACAGAGCACATATGATCATGAATTGAATAGCTGCCTGACCGACTGTCAGCCTCATACTGTTAAAAGACAAACACTCAGTATGACTGTGTGAGTTTATTTCAACTTCTGGTAAGTCTGTAACTGGTAAACCCAAAGTTAATTCACCTCACAGTCAACATGCAATCTTTCTGTGAGACAATTGGGGAAATTATCAATGACTAACTCCTATATAAGACTTTTTTTATTTAACAATACAAAGATTGAGACAGGTACTTACTTTGGGATGGAAGGCAGCGCTCTCTCTCCCTCTAGAGGACAGAAACACACATCAATGTGATCAGAAAGATCTGAAAGTGATTCTGCAATTAATACTCATCATACAAGTAAACAATGACCTTATATACAGTACAAAGGAAATATATAATATATATATATATATATATATAGACTTCAAGGGAATATATAAATATATAAAAGACTGTTCTGCCTAGAGGATGCATGAGAACAGATACTACCAGTTCATGTATGACAGCAGACTGATAATTCAGCTCAAACTGCACTTCACTATATGGACGGACTTCACAACTAATTACAAAACACTACCGACATTACAATTTAGCAATAATGACTGTTCCAATGTCCAAATTACAAAAAGCTTTTGTTATTGCAACAGTATGAAAAGTGCTTTTGGCAGCCCTTTTAAAATAGCATCTAAATAGAAAAACAATAGCATCTCATTTAGTCTCCAAGTACCGCTTTTAAAAAAACTAAAACATAAACTAAAAAAAAAAGATTATCATAACATTTATTATGATTGGTATGACAAATTTTCTTAGTGAGGAGGGTAATGGGATAAAGATTATTCCTGTAACCATTCATTGTCAGTTAGCAAATTCACATCATATGGATCTTTTTTAAATGCCAATACTAGAATTTATAGAAATTTAGAAAACCTTGAGGGGAAAAAATGTATGTTATTTTGTTATATATATTTATATATACATATTTATTATATTAATAGGATTTACGGCAGGTTCGTACCTTTCTGAAATCTGATGATGAAGGAATGAGTTTCCATGGAGATGAGCCGACAGTAACCGTCAATCAAGTCAGCCAAGTTCTCCGCCATACTCAGTGATGCTGTCGTAACTGTGAGAGGCTACACACACACACACACACACACACACACACACACACACACACACACACACACACACACACACACACACACACACACACACACACACACACACACACACACACACACACACACACACACACACACACACACACACACACACACACACACACACACACACACACACACACACACACACACCATTAGGCATCTGTGCAGTTCTTTCTTCTCTTCAGGAAGATAATAGTCATTTTAGACAGTGGATCAAAGACACACATAACAGCACAGTGTGGGTTTCCAGCTGCCACTTATGTTGGGGGAATCCCCTCTCACTCACATACTGTTAGTGTGAGTGAGTGAGTGAGTGAGTGAGTGAGTGAGTGAGTGAGTGAGTGAGTGAGTGAGTGAGTGAGTGAGTGAGTGAGTGAGTGAGTGAGTGAGTGAGTGAGTGAGTGTGTGTGTGTGTGTGTGTGTGTGTGTGTGTGTGTGTGTGTGTGTGTGTGTGTGTGTGTGTCCAATACTATAAAAGCCAATAAAACAGAAACACCACACATACAGCAGTGGGCGTTACGAAACCCGAACTATTCATCTAGAAATCTATACATGGAAAGCAATTATGTCATCTCTCTGGCAATGTCAGTCACACAGTGAACCGCACCACAGAGTAACACAGCTGTAATGGACACAGAGTATGGTAGATCTTTAGTGGCCATCATAACTAATAAAATATCAACTGAAATGCCATGAGAGAGAGTGAGATAACTTGAATCTTGCTTTCTTCTGACCATTTAATTATTTAATGAAACAACATGTAAATGTAAATCAAGTAGCTTAAATGTAAAACCATTTGTGTAGTGGGATAAACAGAGCAGTAGTACCTCAGCTGCTCCTGCCACGTTGAGCTGTAGCATCCCTTTCCTGTCCTTCTCCTCCATGGCAGAGTACTGGATGGACTGAACTTGGTTAAAATTAGCTAGATGGGTGGGCTGCAGGTTGAGAGACATTAAAGAGTTTAAATTAAAACATATTAACTACAATAAATGTATTCTTAGGTAGGCTTATAATTAATTTGATTATGAATGCATGATATTTTTGGCCGTAATCTCAGCTGTAAAGCCTACAATATACACAACTGTGATATCAGAGGTAAAGTGCCACATTATACGTGGGCAAAATCCCAGAGGAACTAATGGCACCAGATGAATATCCCTTTAAAATACTTTTAGCTGCTAGCAAGAAAGCCATTATATGGAGATGACTTCAGGCAAACTACACAACAAATGGACAACTGGACTGCAATTATCAATTAAATGAATTCAGTAGAGAAATTAACATCCACCTTAAGACTACAATATGAACAATATAAAAAGTAGTGGAAAAAATGGTCTGCATATCTTTGCCTATAGGAGGTAATCTGTTAGATATGTGTTCAAAAGACCCTGTTCCTGTACAAATATTATGTTGCCTATGTCAGCCCTGTCTTTTGCCTGGAAATATCAGTAAAAAATACGTTTTGGGATGCATAACAGTGGTAGAAACTATTAATAAACTTTGTGATGTGTGTGTTCTTGGTATGAACTCACCGTGGATCCCTTGTCAGTGAGGTAGCTGATCCCTTCCTCCGGCCCAATAGCCAACTCCACCTGGATCACCCAGCTGGACTGTTAAGAGAGAGGAAGAAAGTTGAAAAGGAGAAACATACAGAGAGTGGAATGAGGAGGAGAATAAGAAGTTGAGGGAAAGGTTATGTTGTGAAGCAGAAGTGGAGAAAAGTCTATGGCACAGCACCACATCCTGGATACATGCAAGACCTGATGCCACCAAAAGGGGTCAACCTAACACAGCTAACTAGAGCTTTCAGAGTACTTCAGTACACAGTAGAGAGTGGAGGAAAGACTTACCCCGAGGGCACATTTGAAGCACTCCTTGTCGTAGCGGTAGATTGGTGCAAGTATCTCCAAGAACTTGAGGATGCACTGCTCGTCATTGAGATTGGCCACCTGCTTAAATGTCTGCTGAATCAATTTACGAAGAGTTTTAGCCTGAAGAGAAAAGAAATGGAGATAGAAAATTCAAGCCATAAACTTTTTATTTCAAATGTTATCCAGCTGGTACAACAGAAAGTCTAAACAGGGAGAGAAGGTAATGGAAGAGGCCTGATGGAATGTGTGTGTGGGATGGTGTAGAGTGACAGAGACACTGAGAGAGGAAGACATTGATTGACTAATGGTCCACTTTGCTTCAAATCAAACTGACCTCACCACTTCAATGTACAGACCCACTCAGTTCAGATCAATATCTTAACAGACACATTGAAACAGTCAGTTACCACTCAATTAGGGAAGCAAATTTTAAGCAATTTCTTTAACCGGTAGTCATCCAATAGTTCGATTATCATTTAATCATTAATAATTTAGAGATACGTTTTTCTATTAGAAAACTGTTTTAACCACTGGCATGACCTGTGTTCAATGCAAAATCAGAGTATCAGAGTAATGACTTGAGTGTATTCTCTAACAGGCTTCACTACACAGGTTTCCCCTTACGAAGCTCTACCTCGGCACCTAAGAAGACACTTCTATACACTCACCACCTAATCGGGAGGTAGCTACCCCACAGTAGCCTTCTCCTATAAAGCCCCTGTACTCTCGCTGTTTGTCTCCTTTTTCTGCTCAGCCACCATGAGAACTTATTATCCTGCGAACTTCATTCACCAACCATGCCGCAGAAATAAACTACTTCATTACGTCTGCTTAAAAGCCTAGCTCCTACTGCATTTCACTCATGCTGGCAACAGACTCCACTGCCTGGGTCAACAGCATCAGGCTGAAGCCGACTCCTGTGCAGCATGTCTCGTTCTCCCCCAGAAGGAGCGCGGATTAAGGCCCAACAAAATCCAAAGTATGAAGCAAACAGCTGCAAAACCTCCAGCTTCACTAGAGGATATTAATGAGATCAGTCTAGATGTGTTGGACATATCTAACAATTAACATTTAATCAAAATGTCTGTAGCCATCAACATTAAATAACCTGCATTGTTATCAATAAAAAACATGTTACTCCAATCTCTTCACAAAGTAGGACTGACTGGTTTAATCTAAAATAATCTGCAGACCTGATCTACATGATGGAGTGATGTAAGTGTTCACTGTAGCTAACGTTAGCCCAGCTGCTGGAAACAGCTGCTCAGCTGGACGGATGTCCAGGGGGCAAACAATACTGCCGCTGCGACTTCATCTGTCCACTTACTGCCATCGTTAAAATGCATTCATACTCAAAGCAGGGGTGTATTGCTGTGTTGAGTCCTGCTGTCTGACAATCAGCTCTCAGCCTGCTATAAACAAGCAGCAGCTTCTGTTGCTGATGCTAGTTTACCGTAAGGATGGGCCTCAGGTAGCTGAACCGTACAGCTGCCAGACAACAACTTTATGCTTCAGAGCTCATCAACAGAACTGCCTCAGTGAGCAGTGCGAGGCAGGCTGCCACTTTTTTCTTCCTCAGAGGGCAGGGGGGGTGCGTTTGTTTTACAGTTTATGCTCCCCTTACAGGAGGTCACTAAACACACCTGTAACTCATTCTCATTAAAAAGTAGGAGGCTCCACCTGGTGCCATGTCCATACTACAGCAAATCTACACAGACAGACACTGACAGATACACCACACATCCCTCATCTTCTGCATTATGGGTTAATATCTTCTTAACTTTTCAGGTTTGTTCTGTGAGCAGAGAGCAGACAGATGGGGAGCTGACATCTAGGAACCTTATTCTCCCCTTTACAATCCTCTCTCTTCATCACTCCAGACATCACAGTGCACAACATACATATACATGCAGTGTCATATATATAATCCTCTCTATCTGATGTACTGCATATATGAAGCCATCACAACTTAAAGAGATTTAACTGACAAATGACAGTTTTGATCTATTCCGACCTCTTTAATGTTGAGCTTTTATACATATTTACAGACTCATGAGCAGAATGATGAACATTAAAAATACTTTAGGTGAAACACACTCAGTACATGTGTCGAAATACACATTCACACACTGTACAAACAATCCCAAATTATAAATAGCTCTCCGTATATAGATTAAGATTAAGATTACAGGAGATTTAGTTCAGTGCAAACCAGGCTTAAAAAAAAGAAAAAACCTACAGATTTACAGTCAAAAAATGCCAACCATGCTTTGATTCCAGCTTCTCAAATGCAATGATTTGCTGTTTTTATTCATCATATATGACAGTGAATTGAATATCATAAGGTTTGGGATTGTTACTGTGGGCTCTCAGAAATTGTGAACGCATTTTTTTCAGTATTTTTTAATATTTCATACTAAGTAATTCATCAATTAAACAAGAGAATAATCAGCAGATTAAATTGTTGATTTAAATAATTGTTAGTTGAGTCCTAATTGATTAAAAAACTACAATGTAACTTGGACACAAGCAATTGACGGATCTATGGTGGGTTTTGTGAGGCCCAAAAATGATATTAACAATGGATGTACAGTATGACCCATTGTGTGTAATAAACTATTTATATAATGATTATTTAGCCATTATTTTCTTTATCCATTGTGCTGATCCACGTTCTGTTCTGCATTTGGAATAAAAGTATTAATATTAATACATTATTTCAGCGTTACAGAGCCTTAACACTGGCAGCTGTCTACTCATTAAGCCTGTGGGAAGCCTACAAACACACACTCATCTACAATGTTCCTGTGTGTTCAGCTCTGTGTGTGTTTGACATTTCAAGAGATGTGAAAACAGACTGATAACAGACATATATTTACAGAATGTGATTTGTGTGTGTGTGTGTGTGTGTGTGTGTGTGTGTGTGTGTGTGTGTGTGTGTGTGTGTGTGTGTGTGTGTGTGTGTGTGTGTGTGTGTGTGTGTGTGTATTCAGAGAGCTTGATAGGATCGCTGTTTTAATTCCTAGAATTCCTCCACACCACTCGAACACACACACACTCGAGGATATTGCCAGTCCAGTCCACCCTTCCTGAAAGGAAGTACTGCGAGTAGCTATCACTCTCCCAATCACTATGCTGTGTGGCTATAGCAACAGGCTGACCAGTTATGTAACTTTGCTGACCTGTCGCTGCACTTCTACAATATGTTTTTAAATTTGTGTAAAATCTGTTTACAGCAGGACACAATCAGAGTGTGTGTTATTGTTTCATTTACAGTGATTTGTACCAGCAGTGGTTGGAGGTAGGGTTTGGGGATTTTTGTTGTAGTTTTGGTTCAATAAGTTGCTTTATGTCTTTACTGCAGAGAATTCCAATATTACTCTGTGTCCAATTGGCTTGCTTTTTCACTGCCATAAATGTAGTGGTAAATCTAATTATACGCTATGTCTAGAAAGTTATACTGACTGAAATGAAGTCTCATTAAAAGCATCCTCCACCAATTTAGCATTGCACTCCTATATCAGAGTTAAGTTGAGCTTCATTAAAACTCAAAAGGACTGCTGCAGAAATAACTTTCCTCACTGTTATCTCAGCATACACTTATTGTGACCCTGCTGGTTTCATTTATGATATGTTAGCACTGAACTCCTGCTAATGAATGGCTGAATTATTATTTTATTAATATAAATATATATATAATTAATCTTCATGATACTGTTATCTTATAAGATACCAGGGCTGCATACAGCCCAGTTCCGCTGCAATAAATATATCAAGATAAACAGTACATAATCAAATATTGTGTTTTCTTCCTTACAAATATTTCTAACTGAAATGTACCTCATTGCAGTATCATGAAATTGGGAAAATCAATGCTTTCATAAAGTCAAATAGTAACTCAAAAATGTTATTTATCTGTCATGGGAAACAGGCTGCTCAACTCAAGCTGGAGCCGGTTGATAAAACTTTGATCTCTGAAGCCACCAAAGGTCAGTTTTACTAAACATGCTGCCCAGCCTGTCGATATAAATGAACAGACTCTGCTCTTTATAAACGCTTTCACCACAGCTACCATCAGTCACTGTTTACTACCACAGCCATCTGCTCTGGGGTGTGTGTGTGTGTGTGTGTGTGTGTGTGTGTGTGTGTGTGTGTGTGTGTGTGTGTGTGTGTGTGTGTGTGTGTGTGTGTGTGTGTGTGTGCGTGAAGTGGAGTCCATTGAGAGAGAATAATCCCATTAAATGACTACCATTCTCTTTCACTGATGTGGACGACACAAACGTAAATGACAGCTGTGGTCTCTGTCTCTAACACACACACACACACACACACACACACACACACACACACACACACACACACACACACACACACACACACACACACACACACACACACACACATATGTATGTGTGCCACAAAAAGAGGAGCAGCTGTGTCAGAATTGTATCATTTGCCTTATCATCATTTAAACATTTTTATGTGATGGAATTATGTATAAAAATTCTTAAAGGCATACACAACCAACTCGTTACAGCTGTAGTAACAATTCATTATTGATCAATATGTTTTCTCATTTAATCAATGAAATGGTTGATCAATAAAAGGCTAGTAAAGTGCCTAGACCACCAATGAATGTCTTAATGTCACATGTTTAACAGCTGAAAGCAAACACATTTGGGCAGTTTTGCATGGAAAATAGCTTATATGATTTATCAATAATCTGAGTATTAACCAAATCATTTTGTTTCAATTGAGTAATTTATCAACTTATCGTTTCAACTGATTTAATAAATAAAGACAAATTCTTTAAATCACAACATCAGTCCAGACATCTACAATCAAGTCTTATCTACCAGATTCTGGATGTCTGTGTGTTTGTGCATCTTCACGGCTTATAAAACAGGCTTCAGGGAAGTCAGTGTTGTCATTTTGGCAGAGGGAGTAGACAATGAGGGGAGGGAAAAAAGGAGGAGAGGAGAGTAAAGTAGGTAGGTGGGCAGCTGAATTCAGCAAGGCTTGACAGACAAGGGGGTGGAGTAGGGGGGACCCCAGAAGAGGACGCGCAGTGACACCTCCCCTTCCCTCCTCATTGTTGGAAAGAGAAAGTGGGTTTAAACATGACCTGAGGGTCACACACACACAAACACAGTTCCTCTCCCTCTGCAGAGCATCTGTCTGCCCGCCTGCTGACATCAAGACCTTTTCAGGTCACTGTGCTTTTCTTTCAGACACACACACACACACACACACACACACACACACACACACACACACACACACACACACACACACACACACACACACACACACACACACACACACACACACACACACACACACACACACACACACACACACACACACACACACACAAAGAGCCCCCCCAACCAATAAACGCGTGCCGTAAATTTATCACAGACACAGACACTGTTCATTATGCGTGCACACCCCAACCATCACATACAAACATAACCTGCATCCATCAAACTACAAATTAAATGAATTTTCTATTCTAACACAAATGACTCTGTCTTTCACACGCATGTTTTCAGCTTGCACCTAATGTTAAAAATTATGAACCTGAGTAGAGACTGGGTCGATTTTTGCATTTTCACATTAGTCACCTGCATAACCCATTTACAGAAGCTGCAGTTTGATATCACATGTCAAATGAGTTTTGAAGTGATATCATTACAGTGAAACGTCGAGGAGGAAATTTGCTGAGCCTCTTTCAACATGCATATGTACACTCGGAGAACTGATGCATGCTGTTTTTATATCATTTTTTATGTAATTATTTCACTCAAAGGGAATTGTGTGAAAACTTATCAGCAGAACAGAGTCTGTTTGAACTATACTCATCTTTATACGTATGTAGCATGTGTCATTTTCCTATTTTTTTCTCTTACTTGTCTCTATTCCGCTATATTTCCACGGCTGGTTGGCCAGGATTACGTTTCATTCTTGAAGAGTCTTGGACTGCTTCACACTTCGTCAGCCAGGCCAGACTGGGTCTGACAACACGTCAAGTAACACATTGAAAAATTTGGCTCAAAATGACACTCTTTGGTTTTCTTTTGGTAACTGACTAACACTTTTGGGGGGAGTGGGGGCACTATGACAGCTGCTGGTGAGTGACGGCTGAACACCAACTCAACCTTTGATCAAAAACTGTCTTATTGAAGCATTTCTTCCACAAACGGTCTACTTTTAGCAACAATACATATCCTATTTTGTGTTCTTAAAAACTAATTCTCACCTTGACTGAATCCAACAGGTCTTTTGGGAAAAAACGCCTCAAACCAACATCTTTCCTGTAAAGAGAGACAGAGAAAAAACAGGAGGAAGAGAGCATAATGTTTATTATGTTTATTATGCTGTAATTATACTGAGGAATGTTAATTGACAAGCACTTTTTGCTTTATCTGATTGCATCAGATAATTTTTTCCCCCTACTGAGAAATTACAAACAACAGCTACAGACAGAAACAGTTAGGCGGACAGGCAACTGAAGACAAACAGAAAACAGAACCAGAAAGCTAAAGTATGACTAAGTGCTGACTACAGAGCACTACTCATCTTTTCCTAAGAGATGGGGATGAAGGAAAACAGAGAGAGTAGAAAAAAGAGATTGAAAGAGAGAGGCATGGATGAGTACAAAGAGGGAGACCACAGAGACAAAGAAAGATGTGCAGAGCTAAAACAGGAAGTTAGCTAATGACTCAAACTCCTCTGGAGAAAAGACAAGTATATAGAGAGGAGAGGGAAGAGTGAAGAGAGAGTAAGGGAAAAGATGATCCTTTCTCCTAAACCATCTTTCTGATCATAATTTTGTTTTCCTTCTATGTTTAAACACTATAAACCTGACAAATGTTCTCGAAGCCAAATCTGTCTAGTCTGTCATCTGGTGAACGACAAAAAGAAAAACATAAATAAAAGTTCTCTGAAAGATGAAGCACCAAATCAAAGGCCCACGGATGAACCATTTTGCATTAGCTCAAAAACCGCAAGACCTGCAGCCAACTACACACAGCTGATCACCAACATGCACACATGTTCTGTGGCTGTGTAACGGGAACTAACCAGTCAGTAGTTTGTTTCGGGAAACCAAACAACAGTGTGGAAATACAATTACAACAAAAAACTAGCGTACCATTTGTTACTTATTATATGTACAAACAAAATGACAATATGTGCAACTAGCACTGTAACGCTAATCCTTTTTTCCTGTGATTACCTAATAACTTCCTAAAAATGTTTAAGAGGTTTCCTGGGAAGAGCTTAAATCTGGGGAAAATCAACAGTGTAAGATCAGTATGTTTTCAATTAATTGTTTCCAGTGAATTGCTAGTATTTTCTTCAGTTCACGAAAGTCAGCTTATGAAATATATGTTGAACAATTAGACATATATTGAACGAATAGTGAATAGCTTACTTTGGTTTAAAAGGAGCTTTTCTTTAAAGGAATAGTTAAACCTTTGAGGAAATGTATTGACTTTTTAATGGAGAGTTAGATGAGAGTATCGATGCCACTTTCATATCTGTCATATCCGTTTATTATTAAGCTACAGAGAGCAGCTGTTTAGCTTAGCGTAACACACAGACTGGAAACAGGGGGAACCAGCTAGCCTAACACAAAAAGGTAACAAAATCCACCAACCAGCACATCTAATGCTCACTAAGGAACACACTCAGTGATTAACATGTTTGTTTAATCTGTAAAATAACTGTAGTGTAAAAACAAAAGGATGTGATTTAATGGAGAGTTATGAGCCACAGTATTTGTTGGCTAGGAGCAACAACTTCTTAAAGTGTCCACTGGTTGTTTGGCAAGCTCACGGTAACAAAAAAACATCACTGTGACCACAAGATATCAGAAAGTTACTAGTGTTAAATAAATGAATTCCCTAAAAAGCTGAAATACCGCTTCAAAGGGCATTCCTATTTTTCCTATATTTGGTACTGAATATAGCTGTTTTTTCGGGAAACTTCTTGGAAATTGTTCATAAACTACAGACTCATGAGATAAAGCATAACCTTCTGGTCTTTTGCTTCTGGAAGAAGAAAGGAATATGAAAAACAGGGACAGAATTAATGGGTGAAATCACTGATGAAGATGAATTGCCAGAATTTTACCAACTGCCTCCAATGCCAATTGAAAATGGTCAGCAGCCATCGATAACGGCCAATGACAGCTTGGTGTATCAGAGCCCCGACAGCACTTTCCCTCTCACTCTCTCCTTGGTTTTAAATATGCATGACACAACATCTTTTCCCCCCAATCGACAGAAAGAGGCGACGAGGGAGAAATAGAGACAAAGCGAAGAGAGGAAGAAACACAGGATAAAAGCATAGAAAAATAAAGGATGGGAGCACCGTGAGGAGTGAGAGACAGAGAAGAGATTGAGAGGACGAAGAGGCCAGACAAAGGGATGTGAGCAGACAGCTGAGATAGGGAGACAGTGGGCATTCTTCTCAGCTAATTGGAGAGCTTGTTAGGCTGACGGACTGAAAGAAAGACTTCATTGGAATAGGGCAGCTCATTAGAATCAGACAGGGTTAGAGCCAAGCCTCGTTAAGGCTGCAGTTTGTTCATGTTCTCCACTGACATCCATCTACCAGAGTGCTAATAGTGGATCGACACATGGAGCAAAGCAGAGACCTTCAGCAGAGGTCGATGAACTAAAATAATGGGAATTAAACATAAGTAGTCATGTGTGTGAATACAGATACTGTGTGAAAGATTTTTCTTCACACCAGTAAATGTAAAATGTCAAATCTCAGATTGCAACTACTGTACAATTAAAAATAGTCTTGGGCAATTTCCACACAATTACCTGACATCTCTTAAATGATGTTTCACTATCCAAACTTTTCAGACCTGTTTTGGCATCCTGTACAGAAAACCTGAGAGAGGATTTTGGGGTATTGTGTTTCTGGCATATCTGCTGGGTTACAAGGCATATTTCCAGTCAGTTAGAGGAAATGAAGAGAGGGGATGTTGAGCCAGAAAGTTTGCCAGCTGGAAGTGAGGGTTCTCATTGCTCATGAAGAAAATACTTACTCCAGTAGTTCATAGTTGGATTTCTTGTCCAGGGCGTTTCCTCTCATCTCTTTGAAGAACCTCCTGGAATTTTAAACATGGAGAGATAACGAGATCAGCGTTGCTTACTGCAGCCACACCCACATGAAAAATCTTTATCAAAATCTTTCAAGTTTTTAAAATTGCATTAACACAGCACCAAAGACACACTGCAATGAAATTAAAGATTACATTTTTGAGGGTGTTGCTTTGAATAATGAATACTGGCACGAATGTTGGCAAGCGTTATCAGTGTAGCTGAAGGGCAAACAGATTGTTCGACACGAAAACAACTCAAGTGGTGCAAAAGCAACTCAAACGGTCTCTTTATTTGGTAGTTTAGACTAGAATATAGCTAAAATATACAGACTTGGCAATGTTTCAGAGTGAAAAAAGAAGTAATATAAAAAGATAATAGATATTAAAACATAAAGAGATGGACAGAATGAATTGTAAACTTGAACTCAGTGCCTTTGAGCGTGTCTCACCTGATTTCTAGACAGCCCAGTTTAAGAGCTACATCTTGCTCCACCTGTTCCCCGGTCTCCGTCATGTAATCATTCTTCACCTGGGAGACGAGACATATACATGCCACAAACTTATGTTTATAAAACAACAAATGGCAGGCCACACAAATGCACACACATTCCTACTGGCCTAGATTACATAGAGGCAAACACATACAGTCTTCTAGCAGTACCATATGTCTCAATGTGGACTGCTGGTAGAAATTAAATATGTTTGCGTGCGTGTGTGTGTGTGTGTGTGTGTGTGTGTGTGTGTGTGTGTGTGTGTGTGTGTGTGTGTGTGTGTGTGTGTGTGTGTGTGTGTGTGTGTGTGTGTGTGTGTGTGTGTGTGTGTGTGTGTACGCACCTGGTGGTAGAAGTAATTGAGTGTAGGTTTGTCTTCTGTAAACTGCTGCACAAAGCCCTTTGGGAGATATCGGATCCTTAATTCATACCTACAGAGGAGAGGAAGTGAAGGAGAAGAGGCAAAAATTACATACAGGCTGAGGCACAAGATTATAAGACCAAGAAACCAAACAAAAACACAAGAAGGCGATAACAGTGAGTAGACAGAGGAGAGAGAACTGATGGAGGCTGGTAGAGAGGCAGAGAGAGAAGGAAGTAAAAAATTAGATGCAAGAATGTAAATAAGATCATTGGCAGAGAGACATTGAGAGAGTTGTTGACTTAGTCGGACAAAGCAGGCATCTGGTTCTCTCTCTGTCTTTATGTCCACAGTGCATAAGGTCCTCACCATATAATAGTATTAGCACCACAGCAGCCACAATAATGGTAATATATACCAGTGCATTAACATCCAAACTGCCAAACCAACAGTGCACCACACACAAGGCCTCCAAACACCACACAACAGACGGGTCACACTGTTTTTCATGATGGCGTTTGCAATAAATCACTTCTGCTGGAGTAGACTGCTGAAGCTACTTGTTCAGGAAAACAGTGACTTTGTCTGACTTTACAAGGCCAAATAAGTCATGCCTAATGTCTAGGAAACTGATAATGAAGTGCAACCTCACAGCTTTCCTAGAAATGGATTTTTCGCAAGGACCTGCACACACCTTTGTGAACTTAAACTACACACTGTTTCTTAAATCATGACATTTGTGAACCTGAGCAGCTGTGGAAAAAGTACTTTCATCCATTACTTAAGTAAAAGTACTAATACTACAATGTAAAAATACTTAATTACAAATTATTAAGTAATACATTTAAAGTATTATCAGCTAAAGGTATGTAAAATCTTAACTACTACTTATCTACTACTAACTACAAACTAGCTGTCTAATAAATGCAGTTTACAATATTTCCACTTGAAATGTAGCACTTAAGTACAAATACTTTTAGTACAGTACTTTAGTACACCCACACTGCCTGTGAGCCAATCAAGTAGCTCCAAACCAACAGCACTTTAACAAAAATGAGCCATTTATGCTTCAGTAAACTCTAACTTACATAATCTTCAATATGTCGCTTTTGTGTTACATTTGTGTATCACAGTATTTACTGATATAATTGATCAAACAGCCTCGAGTTCAGTTGGCGCACAGACAGACAGACTTGTGTTCTCTCACCTCCACTCTTCAATTGGTCGTGTCTGTTCATATTTCTCTCTGACGTGGGAAACGCCCATATCTGGATGAAGCCAGTGCACTTGGTCTGTAGATTGGCTGTTGCTGAGGCGCAGGCCGAAACACGACGTCCAGCGCACTTTGTGGATGTCTAGAATCTTCTGTATGATTCCCTGGAGACAAAGAGAAAATTATTGTATTTTTATAATCAGTACTGTGAAAGATTTAGGCACAGATGTTTCGATTCTTAACTGCAAAGTGTGGTCACACCAAATATTGATTCGATTTATATTTCTTTTGTTTATTGCACTTTATTAGAAGTTAATTTGAGAAATAAAAGCTACTCGTGGCATTATTTTTCAGAGCATATTCACTTTGATTTTAGTACTGTACATTTTAAAAAACTTTCCCTGCACGGTTACACACAGTTTAAAGCAGTTATGAAACTAAACACTAGTAGTATTGGCAAAGGCATATCAGACTAAACTAAGCTAAATTACAATGCCTTTCCCCCTTTATCCATACTTACTATAATTGTTGTGGAGGACCAACACATACTGTGGTCATTTTTTTAAAATAAAACAAAATGCCCGGTGGACAAAACATTTATCCAGTCTATGAAGCCGTCAGTTTGCCAACTGTGCTAATATTTATGTCTGGCACTTTGCATCAGGTCAACTGGGGCATCAGTGTATGCATGTGTATGTGTGTAGGTGACTTCAAGCAATTTAACATGACATCCCCACCCAAACAAGTTGACAGGCATCATACACACGCGCACAATAATGCTCACAGAACCATGTGTATTGCCATGTAAAACGCTAGGGGGGTCTGACCTACATACAGGAGGAGAGGACGGGAGAGGAGACATTTGCAGTGGTGCATCTTGTATGACCACTAAAGTTTGAGCCGTATAAAGTAGTTTCTGCATGATGGCAGTGGATCTAAAAGCATACTGCTAAGTAAACCTATACTGGTACACACACAGAGGGCGTGCCCTTGGGTTAGATGTGTTTGCAAGAAAAATATTCTAATTGTGCCGAGTGTCCTTTATCAAAGCAGACAGCCAGGACATTAAGCTGAGGACATACAGCAAACATCAACCTTTAAAAAATACTGCTGGGAGCATGAAATCCACTGCAATTACTCTGCACTAAATATTGCCACTGTGAAGGTTATAAAGCTTGTAATATTCCAAATATGTCAAGCATGATATATCTTATTCGACTGTCCCAAACTTCCACTGTTGTTTGAAAACACACTGTTAAATTAGGTGACATGTTCATTTAGTACTGATCCCACATACATCATTATGCTACTGTATTACACTCACTAGAGCCATGTGTGGAAATCTGTGGTGGAAAATAGTCTTCCAACAAATTACTTCTGTTTGAGTAAAAATTAAACTAAAAACTAATAAAAGATTTAAATCTTCATCAGGAACAAATGGGCCTGATTGCTGAGCCACCAACTGGGTAGGAAACTCGAATGGTATTAAAAGACATTTCATTGGATTTGCTGCGATTTAAAAAAAAAAAAAAAAAAAAAGGAACACCAGCCTTATCCTTAAAGACTGTCAGTTTCATTCCCTTTTTTTTCTTCTTACCCTGACATCCGTTGCATCTCCATATCTGATATTGGAGGACCAGCAGCTGTTTTCGGTGTTGGTCTCAAAGTGATAGAAGACTTTCAGAACCCTGTCCACGGAGCCGGCCATGGTTCGGTCCGATCCTCCTGCGCTCAGCCGAGACTTGGCGCCTCCTAAAAGGGTATGATTCAGGTTGGGGTCCAGGTAGGGCGTCGCCATGGTTTTCCCTGCTGCCACTGCCGCTGCTAGGTGTCTGTCATATTCTGGGTGGAAGGGAAGAGAAAATCAGAAGTTGGTGAACTGAGAAAGAATCAAGTATTGAATCAAAAGGGACTAAAAGGAAGTTTTTTTGTTATAAAGATTTATTTTGGGCTTTTTTTTGCCTTTATTTAGACAGTAGCTGGCAGGAAACAGATTATATGGCATGCACGCTAACCACTCGACCACCAGGGTGCTCCAGAAGCAAAAGTTTTGAACTACTTTCCGACTGTGATAGTTCTGTCTGTTAGTAAACAACCACTATTGCCTCTTGGAAAAATCACAAGATGAGTATATTCAGGTTTCAATTAATCACTTCACCATTTAGTCTGTAAGATGTAGGAGTGCAACTAACAATCTTTTTTATTATCATTTAACAATTAGTTGCTTTGTCCAGAAAATGTCAAAAATGGTAAAAAAAAAATATTCCCAACAGTTGAAGATGACGTCCTCAAATGTAGTGGTTTGTGCTGACCAACAGTCCACAACCCATAGATATTTAGTTATCTATTATAGAGGACCAAAGAAACCAAGAAATATTCACATTTGAGAAGCTGGAATCAGAAAATGTGGACAATGTCATCTTAAAAAATGACTCAAAAAAGATTATCAAAATAGTTTGTGATTAATTTAACAGATGCAGCTCTAGTGAAATGTGATACAAAACTATATAATTTTCTGTCATACATGACCAAGAAAAGCAGCAAATCTTCACAAACCAGAAGTTTGAGCTATTTTTGGCATATTTAACTAAAGAAATAGTGTACGGTAGACTATATAATTCAATTCATTTTCATTTATATAGAACCAAAACACAACAAGTAATCTCAAGGTACTTTTCACATAAAGCAGGTCTAGATAACACTGCTTAATTGAATTTAAAGAGACCCAGCATTCCCCCATGAGCAGCACTTGGCGACGGTGGCAAAGAAAAACTCCCTTTTAACAGGAAGAAACCTCAAGTAGAACCGGGCTCTAGGTGGGCTGCCATCTGCCTTGATCTGTTGATAGTCTAATAACTGACTAATGCTACATATTTTCTTCTCCACTCTGCTGTTGGTTACAATTTGAAGCACTTATGCTGCGGACTTGAATCCTGCCCTACTTGAAACTAACTGTACAGCTTGACGTCACATTAAACTGCAGCAAGATGAAAAACACTAAACAATGAGACACCGGAGAGAGAAATAAAGAGAGAGGTGCTGTCCAGGTCAAGGCTCGGTGTATAATCACCCAAGTCTACGACAGAAAGAAGACAATGCACCTCGGCAGCCATTTTTCCTGTAGAAGAAGTCCTGACATTGACACACTTCCTGGAATTTCATGGCAACTACCTCTTCCAGGGATGAGTGTGGCATGTGTGTGTGCTCAGATGTAATCCTGACGCTGTGTAGAGAAAGATACTGAGATATCTCTTTCACTCTCTTTTTCTGTTTCCTTTTCTTCCTGTTTTTCTCCTCTCTCCTCCATTAAAGGAAAATTGATATGTTCTAGTAGGTAATTACACCTGAGAGAGAGGGAGAGAAAGAGCGGATACACAAACACACACAGACGCATAAACACACACATAACTCAGAGGAAAGACTGCAAAGTTGTTGATGGATATATCACAGCAAGATAAAAATGTGCTCCCGAGTTTCTTCGCCAATTTTAAATGGTAATGACCTTAAAGTCAACAAATCACTCCACTGGCTTTCAGCACTCTAAGCAGTCTCTCTGTCTCTGTCACACACACACACACAAACACACACTTCTGCAGAGCAACGGTAGCTTTGGCTGTACACCAAGTCAGTTCCCATGGAGTCAGATGTCACCCTGCAGAGGGGCTTCATGCTAGTTTTGTGTGTGTGTGTGTGTGTGTGTGTGTGTGTGTGTGTGTGTGTGTGTGTGTGTGTGTGTGTGTGTGTGTGTGTGTGTGTGTGTGTGTGTGTGTTTGTGTTCTTGTTAATGTGTGTTAAAAAGAGATTTCATTCATACCTCTGGCCCAACACATGGGGAAGGGGCTACAGCCACTCGTTACCATGGAAATGCATGTCTGTCTCTGCCCGTGTCCGTCTGTGCCGTAGACGGACAGGCAGCTTGTAGCTTCACAACCACGCATCGCACATGACACATGCGACACACTTCTCGTGTGCAGAGGTTACATAAATAAACACACACACATAGACTAAAATCCTGACACAACTGCAAGGACACTCAATACTAAACACAAACACACACACACACACACACACACACACACACACACACACACACACACACACACACACACACACACACACACACACACACACACACACACACACACACACACACACACACAGAGAGTCTCCGAGGCAGATGTCTCCAACTTTTGTCAATAGCTTGCTTTGCCAAAAGTTTCTTCCAGAGGGATAACAGCAGAGATCCTCAAAAAGGTCAATATTTCTGGTCTTCGTAGAGAGTCTGAAGATGCTACAGAAAACACTTTAAAAGCAGGAGCAGAGGACACATAATTGTCAGCTTTGATCCATCAAAAAAACACTGGAAAATGGGCATGTCCTCTTAGAAATTCTTCCTTTAAAAGAGCCTGTTTACTGTCTGTCAAGTCTTGTCTTTTGAATCTTTTCCTGAAATATCCCCAGAGATGTAAAGTCACTTCCATCCACAAACTTCTCTCCTCTTCCGCTTCTCTTTTACTCCTCAGCGGCGCCTCTCTTGATGGAAACACACTGTTTGTTTATCGGCCGATTTCTTGCCACATGCCTGCACTCCATAGTTACACAGTTGCCGTGGAAGTGTCAAGCGGCCATTGCTTAGGAGAGTCCCCCGTGATGGTGAGAAGACTGCTCCTCCAACAAAAAGTTCACAGCCAAATCCAACTTGTGCAGTGTTGATCGAACACACATTCAGTCGGTTAGTGGTCGCATAGACGGATAGGCGATTACTGCACTCAGTGGGAAACAAACTGAAATTTATCTTCTTCTCTGAGAAACAGAAAATGAGGGGAAAGAGTGCGCCAGACAAACAAAAGCAACAGAGACACAGGGGAAGAGAGAGGCAGAGAAGTGCAGAGACACTGGGAAAGGCAGCGATTGTTTCGGGATGAATGAGAGGAAAAGGAGGACAGAGCAGAGCGACTGAAAGTTGAGTGGGGAATGAGAGCGGCTGCTGGAGGAGCAGGAGGAGCCAGAAACTATTAATATGCTAATCTCGCTGGTCTCTTGTGTTGAATGAAAAACCCCTCCCACCTCTGTTTATGAAGCTGACCTCAGAACAGCCCCGTATGTTTGACTAACAAAGAGGAAAAAAAGAGAAAAATCCATTCATTTAACTACTTTAAGTACTGCATATTAAGCAGGAAACTATTGTATGTACTGAAGATAAATCAAAAAGCAAATGCAAAAATAAAGGCAGGGCAGAAAAAGTACAAAACTAGATCTCTATCATCTCCCACTGTAGACACACTCCTCCCAAAACACATTTAAGATTAAATAAATAATTTTTTTGATAACAGACATGATCAAACCTTCAGGGCCTGCACTGGATTCTGGTTGTCTTAATGGCAAACCCAGACAGGACAAATCATATTGTTCTGTCTTTCTAACCAGAATATATAAAAATGAATAAATCAAATGGAAAAATGTTCCCCCCAAAAAGCAGAAGAGAGAGAAGAGACGAGCGGCCATTGCCCTGACTGTGCCCAGCATGCAAACTAGCAGCTGCAATCAATATCCCAATCACTCCACTTCCAAACCCGAAGGTCTCAATCAAATCACACTTCATAGTGCGAGCTCACTCAACCTGTGCTTTGGGTTCATGCTATCTTCACTGCTATCTCTCACAAAAGGCTCGTCTCTGAGGCGGTGTGCCTCCAATACCCTGCAGACAAGTGGCACCTACTGCTCTCAGTGTAACTGCTAACCAGATGCCAGCCTCCATTCATCAAACAGACATTTATATGGCTGAAGACGTCCTCGACTGAAGAGCTCAACAGAGTTCAAAGAATTACTGCACACAAAGCAAATGCACAGAAACTTGTATTTTTAATGCTGCCTGATGCGAGGCAGCATTACAACTTATACCATAAGAGGAGCTTGATGAACACTGTTTAGTGTGTGTGTGTGTGTGTGTGTGTGTGTGTGTGTGTGTGTGTGTGTGTGTGTGTGTGTGTGTGTGTGTGTGTGTGTGTGTGTGTGTGTGTGTGTGTGTGTGTGTGTGTGCATGTGTGCGTGTGCGCACTATTGAAAGCCTTTTG
This sequence comes from Scomber scombrus, assembly GCF_963691925.1. Lineage (NCBI taxonomy): Eukaryota > Metazoa > Chordata > Actinopteri > Scombriformes > Scombridae > Scomber > Scomber scombrus. The sequence continues at coordinate 13,833,160 of NC_084985.1, forward strand.
TCAGAGGGCCGGATGTTGCCATGAATGAGAAGAGCTCTTTTGGGACTAAGCCAAAGCCTCTCTCTCTCTCTCCATCTTGATTTTGTGCTTATAAACATGATTATTTTAGCAGGGGAGTGGAAATGCTACACCTATGACCTTCTAAATGCAAATAAATACTGAAAGGTGCAGATAATCCTCTGAACTGTAAATGTTACTTTAATGTATTCTTGTACATGTTTTATCAGTGAGTGATCGGTGTATTCACTTCCATGCCTTGAAGTTAAAATACAAAGGCAATTTGAATTACAAACGTTTTTCACAAAGAAAATCTTGCTTATAATCATTATTATTCTCAGAACTAAATTTAATGATGAAAATGTATTGATGACATCTATTCATGCAAACTGTTTATGTCGAGTATACAGCTTCCTCCCTTAATATTGTATTTACGATGTAATTAATTTCCATTGCTGTTAAAACACATTTTTTTAGTGTCAAGCCTTCTTAAGTGATTGATATTAGGTATAATTTAACATCATCTCAAAATATGGGTTTGACTCCTGCATGTCCTCTGGCCTTGCATTTGATCAAATAAAGCATAAAAAACTGTTATTATCTTTGAAACACACTCAATAAATGGTGCTTCTGCATTGTCACTTCCACTTTTATTTCAGCACGACCTCACAGCTGGCAACAAAGTACTGTTAAATAATACTCCAGAGGGGGAATTCATCTACACTGACAAGTAAAAAGCTGGAAAATATCAGATGAATAAATGACTCTAGCTGAATAAATGATGAATAAATGACTCTAGCTGATACAAAAAGCATTAAAACATGTCACTCACACAGTTGTGGACGACCCAATTCCTAAATAGCATTACAAGATTTCCTGTGTTGTTTTCTGGGTCAACAAATCAAAAAAAAGGGAGCCATAGATGTTAACGAGGCAGCACATACTTAATTAATGTTTTGCAACTGGGCAGCAAGACCTTCTTTCATGGTGTGATGCCACAACATGTAAACATGCTCCCCTGCTGCTGCTGCGACTTTTAGCCATATTGAAATAAACATATTTTGTCTCTGGTATCTACAGTGTCAAGATTACAATTAGTCACACACTCTCATCTACAGCGATGTTCAGTCTCTGCCTCACTCCTGCCTCCGCTAATGAGACCAAAACACACTTGCACACATAAATAGTCCCACTCTCGGTTTTCTCTCTTGTTTAATTGTCTTATGAAATCACAAATATGACTCACGTAAATACACATCATTAGTGTACTGTGATTATAAACTAAGGCTGTCAACAGAAACGGAAACACAGACACAACAAAGCAGCATATAACTAGAAAAGAGCGCTCATTAGAGTGCAGATCTCCGCCAGGTCTGTACAGGCAAGATGGCAACGAAGTTAACAAAATCAGGGATTATTCATCCTGTATTGTGCGTAATCTTAGTGAACAAACACAAATAACAAATATTATTTTAATTAATCTCCAGACACTCCAGTAAGAATATTTGAGATTTGAGACACGATAAAGGCCAAAATGTGGGTAAGCCTCGTTTTAAGACTAGCCGACTGCCGGAAATGTCTTTTGCCATGTTGTACTGCATGAATTCACAACACAACCTGCTCTCAAGGTACCGAAATTTAGCAACGATTGATCTAATGTGGCAACAAAGCATGACTGGTTGTCACTAGCAGAAACAAGAGTCCAGAAGATAAAGCAGCTGTTGATCAGTTGCCGGCTAACAGCGGCGAGGAGTCAGCAGTCAATGGTGTTATAAAAGAGGTTTTTAAAAAATTGTGAATGGCCGCAACCACAAGAGGTCGTTTAGCCTACGGTCATAAATGTGAACAAAAAATATTAGGCTGATGGGTCCAGTAGTATGCAAGATTAGCTGTGGACACACACACACACACACACACACATGACCAAACACATGATACCCTGCTGGCTTATGCCTGGCGGAGACAATTAATCATAAATAGACTGAAATTTTAAAAAAAACTCATAATACTGACAGTTGTTTTTACTGTATGTATTTACTTCTACACTAAACTTACTACTGTAAGTGATCAAATATACAGAAATGAAACTTTTTCTCGTCTATTCTCTAATTTAGAGCCTCCTGGTGGTCACATGACACCGCTTGAGCCGCTGCCATTAGGAACTGTTTGTGAGTGAACAAAGCAGCTGTAAGATCATCTATACTGTATGTAGCAGCTATAGATCATAAAACACGAGAGTCCAGCTACTCACCTGTGTAGTAGGCAATCCTGGAAATATCTGAAATACAAAAAAGAAAAGAAAAATTAGTTACTTAACTTGTTAAATTTTGAGCCACTGCATTAAATAAATCATCAGATCACTTCAACAGCAGGTGATTACAGGTGACTCTGGTTTAAAAATAATTCATTGGGTATATTTCAAAGTATAAAAAAATGTATATCTCTTTGTTACATGATTAACCCCAACCAAGCCAGTTCATTTAAAGAGCTGATTTAAAAAGGGGAGAAATGCCAGAAAGGACAGAGTTCATGTGTTCAGACCTCGCAGCTGTGAGATGCTGCAGTGAGTTCATATACCCTCTTTGATTTAAAAAGGTAGACTTTGAGATATGTGATGTTTTTAGAGTTAACATGCCTATACACTGTTGAACACAACAGTCTAATCGCCAGTTTTAAGGCTAGATCATGTCAGATAAATACATGACTAAATTAAACAGAAAAACTATTTTGATAATCAAAAAACGATTTAAGTAATTTTATAAGGAAAAATGCCAAATATTTGTTGTTTGCAGGTTCTCAAATGTGAGGATTGTAAACTTATGTGTGTCATACATGAGATTAAAACTGAATATCTTTGGATTTTTGACTGTTGATTTGATAAAATCAAAGATAGTTGAAGACATTGCCTTGGGCTTTAATAAATTATAATTGCACCTTTTTAATGAAATAATTACAGTAATGGTTAGCTGCAGCTCTGGTTAAATCTAGAACATACTTGTTTGGCTGCACTTAGGCTGTTTCTTTTATACGTATACGAACGTTAAGTATAACATGTTGAGTTTACATGTTTTTAACTTCCTGTTTTGAATTGATTCAAACAACCAGCTTGCTTGACGCATAGGTCTGCTCGAGGAGCTGTTGAAATTTTGGAGGTGGGTGCACTGGCTTCTCTGCAGCCTATGATTATACCCACTAACAGTCTTCTCTGCATAAACCTGCGCAGATGTTTTTGTGTATCTTTGGAGAACCATAAATCCAGTTTTAGAAGGAGCAGTCTTATCAATTTACTATTTGTTTTACTCTTTATTCCTCATTCCTGCTTCTTTTTCAATAGAGTTACCTTATGTGCATACATACATAGGCCATATATTTGAAACACAAAGTTACAAATATCAATGCTACAGACTGCACAAAATGCTCATTTGATTGTACACTGGTAGACAAAGCGACTGCGTCATTATCGAACGAAGGTGCATTACACCGATACAGCTCCCAAACTCCCACAGGAAGACCAGGAGAAGCCTTCTGGGTACTTGACACCCAGTTGGATCAGAGATACAGTGGTGTGTAGGCAGAGGTCAGGAGGATAAGTACATAAGTGCTTTAGACACCCTATTGTGTGCACATATATATGCAGGCACACAAAACACACACTCTTACAGGGCGGTGAAATGACAGCAGGGGTCATCAACAAAGATGATGTAATGCTGAGAAGAAAACCCAGCAAAAGGAAATGCCAACAAGGTGACTCATTTTATGTGTGTGTGTGTGTGTGTGTGTGTGTGTGTGTGTGTGTGTGTGTGTGTGTGTGTGTGTGTGTGTGTGTGTGTGTGTGTGTGTGTGTGTGTGTGTGTGTGTGTGTGTGTGTGTGTGTGTGTGTGTGTGTATTATGGATGAACTCTTTGAAATATGAAACCAGGAGCAGTGTGTGTGCGTGGTAGTGGCAGCAGGAAGGAGGTGCAAATATGACACCGTTAAGTTAACCACTGAAAATCTGACTCATCTCACACATCTTCCTTTTTATAAGTAAAGGCAAAGATGAACATTATAATAAATTGTTCAACTACATCTATATCCTAAGTGCCTAAACCAGATCATGGTAAAGTGATACGAGCCGATTTATAACGGCAGAATCGGTCTCAAAGTGTCTATAATTACATCTACATAGATCTGAAACCTACAGACACCATCTGTTGTGTGGATGCTGCGATAGCTTCAGTCTGCCTGCTTGTCTTTCTCAGTGTAAGTGAAGTGCTCTGCAACCGTGTTTGCACTGCGGTGGTCTAAACACTGTAGGTGACCTTTTCCTGTCTGAAAAAAAAGATGAGACAGCACCTGAAGAGCCGGAAAAAAGGCAGTCAAACTTTATTAAATGATTGATTAAAACACACTGTCGGCCTACATACTTATTTAATTTGGCTTTTGGCTCTTTTTACACACAATTTATTGATACATATCATCAGCAACACCACAAATTATAGTTTACTGTGTGAAATCTCTCAATGAAATACTTATAGGAGTGCTAGCACGGTGCTAATTACATATCAGCTTGTTTAACCGCCTCCACTGCACATATTTTAAAAAGGGGGCCCTCAGTCTCTCTTTAGTGTGAACACACTTGCCACTAGACTGGCAGGCAGCCCAAAACACCTGCTCCTCAAGCTGTCCCCAAGATCCAGACACACAGAGGAGAGGAGCAAGGATTGATGTTACAGTTTTATACAGAAATGTTAGCATCTATCCCTGTTATTAATTAGTATTTGTTGTAAAATGGATGATATATTTTAAAGTCTGTGTCCTGAATCTGAAAGTAAATCCATGACATAAAATCCTTTCACTGACACCAGCTGTTTTCCTACTGTGCGTGTGTGTGTGTGTGTGTGTGTGTGTGTGTGTGTGTGTGTGTGTGTGTGTGTGTGTGTGTGTGTGTGTGTGTGTGTGTGTGTGTGTGTGACATGCACCGGCTATTGTGGCATACAACAAGTAAAATAAAAAGAGGAGTTCAAGCAGCACAAATCCTGCTGCAAGTCTTACGCCAAAACACAAACAGCTGCTGTCAGAATTACAGCTCTGCTCACTGAAGAAGACAAAAGAAAACTGCTGATAAACAAATGTGGACGCATGTGTTTATCACTAACCTGAAAGTTTCTTCTGCATTTGTTTAATACTTGTTGGCGCTTTTTGTTTGGTATATGTTGGACAGAATGAGCCTGTGTTAGTAAGAGGTGAGTATGTGGGTACTCTTACTGTACGTACTACAGGTCTAAAAAAAAAAAATCTGTCAGCAAACACCTTTAAAGACAGATGGATCTAAACACAGACACACAAACAAAGTAAAAAACCCACTTTGATGCAAAAAAAAAAAAAGGAAACAAAAATCACAGAGACATGATAGTCTCAATGTCTGCAAGCTGTGTATAATTGCGCGTTAACCACAGGTTTTTTGGTATGGATAATTAGAACAATCAAGAGACAGTCTGCTGTACAGCGATGTCTTTGATCAGTAGTTTACTGGAAATCATAGATTGAGGAAGTCAGAGTAGACATATTTATTTACTCAGGATAGTGGTGAACTTTAAAGAGCCTCAAATGAAACACAAAACCCAACCTGAGGGGTTTTTAAAAAAGCAGGAATTTGATTATATTACAACATAAAAAAGTCTGTTGCTGCTCAGTTCTCATCATCAAAATGAAAATGACTGTTGTTAGTGCAAGATGTGTGTTTTAAAATCACATTATTTTAAGTAGCAACTTCCTTTGCATCTGTATATTTGTGTCCCAAACACTTTTTTTTCCACAAGCAAAAACATAACAGTTCTCCTGCAGGAATTAAATGAATTAACCCGAGGAGAGCAGTCAGCTGTTCTGCCTCGTTGCTCTGTGCGTAATGTTCAACCTTCAAGCTGAGTTGGCACACGCTGATGAGGGTGTGTGTGTGTGTGTGTGTGTGTGTGTGTGTGTGTGTGTGTGTGTGTGTGTGTGTGTGTGTGTGTGTGTTTGTGTGTGTGTGTGTGTGTGTGTGTGTGAGTGAGTGTTGTGTGTGTGTGTGTGTGTGACCCTATGGACAAAGGGGTGTTACTGGAGCGTGCAGTCTTACAATGCAACAACATGATGCCTGAGGCACCAATCACACCTGCCAGTCATACACAAACACACAAACACAAACGCACAGTGGTGTGTTTGTGCTTGAAATCATATTTTTGTAGGCGAAGATTTTATAACAAAGTTTCAGTCTTGACATGTCATTTTATTGAAGCGAGGGTAGTATTTTTCATGACTCAATTTAGAGCGAAAAAGATCAATTATACCACCATGGTCGGCTGAGTTCTTTGTAGATATGGCTGCATAGATAATTTATTCAAACAGGATCACATGTGCCTTTTTCTGATGTCATTATTCACATTCAGATAAAGACTGTGCAATTATTCAAAACCTGTCACACTGACATCAAATAAAATGCACTGCACACACACATACACACACACAAAGACACAGATGATGCATAAGTGTAGATAAGTCCAACACGAATGCAACATAATAAGGTCACGTAAACGCATGACTGCTCATACACATTTATCTGCACAAGCACACACACACTGCACACTGCGCTCACTGTGACGCACACATTCATTCAAGTGTGTACAGTTCAGGTGCAGTGATAAAGCTAACTGGTTTACTGGAGCGGCACACATGTTTCTATATCACGCTCAGACCAGATACACTTTGTATAATTCAACACAACAGATTTAGGGCGAAAGAAGTGTCGAGATAGCTTAAGCTCTAAGCAGATGTTTTTTTTAAATGATATCAGCCTCTTGATGTGCAAAATAAACCAATTAAAGTTCGGGGGGGGGGGGGGGGGGGGGGGGTTGCAGAAGAAAGAAATCAAATGTAATATTAAATACTGAAATCTGAAGCTGTGTGAGAGCAAACACAATCCTGGCCTACTGTAATTTTAAAATCTCAGGAGGCACAATATTCGTTAAAGTCGAAATGTGTGTCAAAATACCATTTTAAATTCAATATTTTGCTGCAGGGACGTCCTGACCTAGACATCATATTCTACACACTTAAATAAACATCTTTGATTGGTACATCTCGGTTAAAATCACACTATAATAACTTTAATATGTTTTTCAATGAAAATTACAATAAAGATGTAAAAATGATCATTCCCTCTAATATCGCAAATCATATCACGATTGCAATATCAGTCAATGTAACTGCATTTAGATACTTTTAGAGTAGTGTTTGACCAGGCTAATGCATTGTAAAATGTATTTTTAAATACACTAAAAATAGCTAACAAAAGATACACTTCTAATCCTTCATGTGGGAGCCGCTGTATGCTTCTTGTTTAGCAAATTCCCATCAATAATGAACAAAATTACAATATTAAAACGCTGAAATATAGATGATCTAACCTAGAAACAAAATGCCGTAAGGGGGATTGTCTACATGCCTACATTTTCACACACACACACATAAAAATGTGCACAAAATTACACACTAACACCTACACGCAGAGCCACATCAGAATTATTCTACAAATGGATGCACACTTGTATTCAAACACAACCCACTAATTTGACACACACATGATCTCTGCCTGCCACACACACACACACACACACACACACACACACACACACACACACACACACACACACACACACACACACACACACACACACACACACACACACACACACACACACACACACACACACACACACACACGCAGCCACTAATCAACATCACTACACATGCATACTTTAAGCTGAAGCCTCCTACATACAGACACACAAACACATCTCCTCCTTTTTCACTGCTAACACGCACATAACTACACACTCTATCATAAGCATGGCAGATGGCACTATAGGTCTAACAATATCACTTAATTTACTCTGTAATCATTGGGTCTGTAAAATTTCTCAATCGATGAATCATTTGGTTCATAAAAAGTCAAACTTACACCTTCGAATGATTTTTTTGTTGACCAGTCCAAAACCCAATTTTATTACAGAGAGAAAAGCAACAAGATTATAACAATTGTCTTTTGTGAACCAGCAAATATATAACTTGTAAAAAAAAGACTTAATCATTCATCTAAATGAGTTGTCAAAATGGTCAATCGACTAATCGATTTGGTGTAGTTCTTCTTCTCTAGTTTCAATGAAGTGTAACTGTGTTCATGTGCATGCACATTTGTGTACTGTGTAGGTTTGCCACTTTCTTCTACTCTTCCTCCTATTCCTCCCTCACATCACAATCATCATCATCACAATTATAAATACCCCAAATCTAAAATACTAAAGCCAAAGACAACAATAGTTTTCCAATTTGTACTTTTTAATCAACCAGTAATGACAAAATTGTTCTTTAATTTCAAAACTTAACACATCTAAACCTTTCCAGTATGTACAGTATTTTAAACACACACACACAAAGTTTAGAGTATTGATACTGCAGCCTGAAAACACAGATATGGTTTATATATATATGTTTAAACGCACTCTAAACAAACACAACTTACACATGCATAAACATACATGCATACATAACACGTGTCCACCCACACACAGACATCCTTACCATGGTATAGTCCTTCCATTTAAAGTCCCGAAGAGAAGAGAAGAGAAGAGAAGAGAAGAGAAGAGAAGAGAAGAGAAGAGAAGAGAAGAGAAGAGAAGAGAAGAGAAGAGAAGAGAAGAGAAGAGAAGAGAAGAGAAGAGAAGAGAAATGAGTGTGATCCCCCACAGCTGACAGGCAGCTATATTGGGAAAGCCAAAATCCCGGGCTTCTGTGGTCTCTGGGCTAGTGCTGTGCTAGCCAGCTAACTCTGTAATGATGGCTAATGTCAGCTTAAGCTTAAAACTCAGCCTCCTCTTCCTCCCTCTACTACTACTACACTGACACACAGACACAGAGCAGCGAGAGTGGGAGTAGAGCAAAGGGATAGAGAGATAGACAGAGACAGAGTGAGAGAGAAAGAGAGGAGCCTATGACCGTGAAGGGGGGGGGGGGGGGTGTAAGAGAGAGATGGAGGAAGAAGGGGGAGGAGGAGTGGTGTCTTTGTCTCCCAGGAGAGGGAGGGAGTGAGCCAGATGTATAAGACACAGAGAGAGAGAGAGAGAGAGAGAGAGAGAGAGAGAGAGAGAGAGAGAGAGAGAGAGCTAGTGAGGAGGGAAAGACAAGAAAAAGAGGTGGAAAGAGATGATGCAACAACTGCAAGAAAAGAAGTTAGAAAGAGGGAGGAAAGGAGAGAGGAGTACAAAGAGAGAGGAGTGTAACAATACAGAAAAACAATAAAAGAAAGTGAAGAGGCACTAATGCAGGGGAGGAAAACAGAGCTGAAACTGACATAACGAGAGAGGGAGGATGGAGTATGGGTTATTAAAGCACTGTGTGTGTGTGTGTGTGTGTGTGTGTGTGTGTGTGTGTGTGTGTGTGTGTGTGTGTGTGTGTGTGTGTGTGTGTGTGTGTGTGTGTGTATGTTGCCTTTGGCTATTCTGCCTCTCTGACACAGACGCACCCCTGAGGAGACACTCAA